>NW_028318174.1:1030000-1165000 GCF_062004578.1 Staurois parvus
AAAAAAATATTTCTGTTTCAAAGCATTGCAAATGTACCGGTATTTGCAAATAAGAAAAAAAAATTTTTTTTTTTTTCAACCATTAATATATATATATTTTTTTCTTTTTCATTCTTTTTTTTTTTTAAATTACTTTCTTTATTGTCTCCTAAGAAAAAAATTTTTTTTTTTTTTTTTTTTTTTAGGAGACAATAAAGAAAGTAATTTAAAAAAAAAAGAATGAAAAAGAAATATATATATATATATATTAATGGTTAAAAAAAAAAAAAAATCAGAAATGATCAGCGAAGGGCAGAACGGGAGGGAGGAGTTAATTAGGGCTGATTAGGGTTAATTAAGGGTTAAAAGGGGTCAAATAGAAATACTTTTTCTTTTTATTTCTATGTGTAACATTTCTGTAATTGATGTCAGATTCATAACAGAGGTCAAATCTTTGATCTACGTGTGAATTAAACTACAATGTGACAATCTATTGCTACATTGTATGAGGCGATGACACTTGCAGGCTCTCTGCGAGTGTCATTTTACACAGAAGTGGCTGCATTTTGACCTTTTTGACCATTTTGATCCTGCCGTGTAATAAAAATCAATTATCGGCTGTCTCCTCATTGGGGGGATTCACCCTCTATATCTGTCATGTTCATTGTTATCACCGAAAATCCCACATTTTGTGCTGTCGCCAGAACAGGAATAGAGGGGAAATCTTCCAGTGGAGACGCTAGTTCTGGTGACAACCAGGGATAAATTAACTCTCACTTCCTGGGGAAATTTCCCCAATGAGAAAAAAAAGGTAACAAAGCCGTCTTCCATTAAAAAAAAAAAAAAGTTGAAAACCCTTATTCCATTAAAAAAAAAAAAAAGGTGAAAACCCTTATTCCATTAAAAAAAAATATATATAAGGTGAAAACAATTATTCCATTAAAAAAAAATAAGGTGAAAACCCTTATTCCATTAAAATTAAAATGAAAAAAAAAAAAAAAAGGTGAAGCCCCTTATTCCATTAAAAAAAAAATAAGGTGAAAACCCTTCATCCATAAAAAAAAAATAATAATAATAAGGTAAAAACCCTTATTCCATAAAAAAAAAATACGAAAAGGTGATTACCCTTATTCCATTAAAAATAAATAAATAAAATAAGGTGAAAACCCTTATTCCATAAAAAAAAAAAGGTGAAAACCCTTATTCCATTAAAAAAAAAAAAATATAAGGTGAAAACAATTATTCCATTAAAAAAAAATAAGGTGAAAACCCTTATTCCATCAAAATTAAAATGAAAAAAAAAAAAAAAAAAGGTGAAGCCCCTTATTCCATTAAAAAAAAAATAAGGTGAAAACCCTTCATCCATAAAAAAAAAAAATAATAATAAGGTAAAAACCCTTATTCCATAAAAAAAAAATAAAAAAAGGTGATTACCCTTATTCCATTAAAAATAAATAAATAAAATAAGGTGAAAACCCTTATTCCATAAAAAAAATAAGGTGAAAACCCTTATTCCATAATTAAAATAAGGTGAAAACCCTTATTCCATAAAAAATAAAATAATAAGGTAAAACCCTTATGCCATAAAAAAAAGGTAAAAACTCTTATTCCTTAAAAAATAAATTAAAAAAAGGTGATTACCCTTATTCTATTAAAAAAAAAAGGCGAAAACCCTTATTCCATTAAAAATAAATAAATAAAATAAGGTGAAAACCCTTATTCCATTAAAAAAAATAAATAAATAAGGTGAAAACCCTTATTCCATAAAAAAAAATAATAAGGTAAAAACCCTTATTCCATAAAAAAAAAGGTAAAAACCCTTATTCCTTAAAAAAAAATAAAAAAAGGTGATTACCCTTATTCCATTAAAAAAAAATAAGGTGAAAACCCTTATTTCATAAAAAAATAAGGTGAAAACCCTTATTTCATAAAAAAAAATAAGGTGAAAACCTTATTCCATAAAAAAAATAAGGTGAAAACCCTTATTCCATAGAAAAAAAAAAAGGTAAAAACCCTTATTCCTTAAAAAAAATAAAAAAAAAAGGTAATTACCCTTATTCTATTAAAAATAAATAAATAAATAAAATAAGGTGAAAACCCTTATTCCATAGAAAAAAAAAAAGGTAAAAACCCTTATTCCTTAAAAAAAAAAAAAAAAAAAAGGTGATTACCCTTATTCTATTAAAAAAAAAAAAATTAAATAAGGTGAAAACCCTTATACCATAAAAAAAAAAATAATAAAAAAGGTGAAAACCCTTATTCCATTTAAAAAAAAAAAAAGGTAAAAACCCTTATTTCTTGAAAAAAAAAATTAAAAAAAAAGGTGATTACCCTTATTTCATTAAAAAAAAAAATAAAATAAGGTGAAAACCCTTATCCCATAAAAAAAAAAAAAAGGTTTGCCTTTTAGTTCTACTTGCACAAAGCAGAAAAAAACAAACTTATTTAACTTTGGGTCTCCGGAGAAATCAAACTTTACCGATCTTTTCTTTTCTGCTCTACAAAACAATGAGACAGACGGGATGAAAGATTAAAATAAACAGATGTAACATTATATGTGAAAAGCGGAATCCACGCGCCGTGTCGGTAGCAGAATAGCTCTGGGCAGAATTAGCATGAGAATTTCCCGGACCCCGCACGGTCCTCTGCGCTTAGTCTGCTCACATTTCCACTCTTTTATATACAGTAATGACAATGTATGTACATGGCCTTAGATTCCACTTCTCATTGGCTCCCGGGGTCCCTGCAGACCGTAGTCGGTGCTTTTCTTCTCTGTACTGTGTTTCCTTGTACTGAGGACAGTGAAGGAATAATATTCTTTAGACCGACTTCCAGCAGACGAACGATCGGGGGATTTATTTCTATCACACTATACCAGGGGCGGACTGACAACTCATGGGGCCCCCGGGCAATAGGGGATCATGGGGCCCCTGTGTCCTTGCCCAAACTCAAAAAAGCCTATGAAAAAGGTACCAGGGGCATCTCATGGGGCCCCCTACTGACCCCGGGCCCTCGGGCAGTGCCTGAGTTTCCAAATGGTCAGTCCACCTCTGCACTATAAGAAGTGTGACAATTTAATTCCCGGAGTGGACTGTAAAAACCCCAAAAAAAGTTTACTTACCTATTGGCCGGTGTCCCCTTCAGAGTAGTCCCCTTGTGATGCGACACACTTTTCTAGACTGTGCCGGAAACATTCCTGGAAATCGTTTCCTGGAAAGCTGCGCGGTAGCTTTGTCACGGCGCTCTGGATGTCCGGAATGTCATCAAATCTGTGCTCTTTTAAGGCATTTTTTTAAATTTTGGAAACTCATGGAGTGCAAAGTCAGGGGACTAAGGTGGTTAGTCGAGTTTCCAAATGGATTTTTGGGCCAGGAACCCACATACACTTAACACATCATGTGCAGGAGCATTGTCGTGGTGGAGAATCCACTGGTCAGGCCAGAGTCCCACCCTTTTCCTCTAGACAGATCCCGTAACAGTTTTATTTAACGTATTTGCGTCCGTCCTGCCCACTTCTTGCGTCATCGTGGACATCTTCTTGCCCCTCCTCCAACCGTCTATGCCATTCAAAAACAATTGATTTCTTTTCTTTAACCTCTTCACGCCGGCAGCACGCAAATGTGTGGCCTCCCGGCGTCTGGGCCTAGACGCCGAGCGGCCGCACATTTGCATTTAATATACAAAATACATATGTGCTGAGAGCGTGCGCCCTGCGCGCTCCCAGCACACATGCACGGTACTCACCGAAAGGTCCTGGTCTCCTCTTGCTAACGGGACCTTTCCCGATCATGTGACCGCCGTGACGTCACATGACACTAAGCCCCGTCCCACCCACCTCCCAGCGCAGAAACTCCTCTTCAAGCCGGGACGATCTGGCGTGAAGGGGTTAATTTAGGTACTTATATAGTGCTGTCAATTTATGCAGTAATTTACATATATATTGTACATTCATATCACACACACATATATATATATATATACATACAAACACACACATATATATATATACATACAAACACACACATATATATATATATACAGTGGGGCAAAAAAGTATTTAGTCACCACCAATTGTACAAGTTCTCCCACTTACAAAGATGAGAGAGGCCTGTAATTGGCATCATAGGGAGACCTCAACTATGAGAGACAAAATGAGAAAACAAATCCAGACAATCACATTGGCTGATCTGGAAAGAATTTATTTGCAAATTATGGTGGAAAATAAGTATTTGGTCTCCTACAAACAAGCAAGATTTCTGGCTCTCACAGACCTGTACCTTCTTCTTTAAGAGGTTCCTCTGTCCTGCACTCATTACCTGTATCAATGGCACCTGTTTGAACTTGTTATCAGTATAAAAGACACCTGTCCACAACTTCAAACAGTCACACTCCAAACTCCACTATGGTGAAGACCAAAGAGCTGTCGAAGGACACCAGAAACAGAATTGTAGACCTGCACCAGGCTGGGAAGACTGAATCTGCAATAGGCAAGCAGCTTGGTGTGAACAAATCAACTGTGGGAGCAATAATTAGAAAATGGAAGACATACAAGACCACTGATAATCTCCCTCGATCTGGGGCTCCACGCAAGATCTCACCCCATGGGGTCAAAATGATCACAAGAACGCTGAGCAAAAATCCCAGGACCACACGGGGGGACCTAGTGAATGACCTGCAGAGAGCTGGGACCAACGTAACAAAGGCTACCATCAGTAACACACTACGCCGCCAGGGACTCGGATCCTGCAGTGCCAGACGTGTCCCCCTGCTTAAGCCAGTACATGTCCAGCCCGTCTGAAGTTTGCTAGAGAGCATTTGGATGATCCAGAAGAGGATTGGGAGAATGTCATATGGTCAGATGAAACCAAAATAGAACTGTTTGGTAGAAACACAACTCGTCGTGTTTGGAGGAGAGAGAATGCTGAGTTGCATCCAAAGAACACCATACCTACTGTGAAGCATGGGGGTGGCAACATCATGCTTTGGGGCTGTTTCTCTGCAAAGGGACCAGGACGACTGATCCATGTACAGGACAGAATGAATGGGGCCATGTATCGTGAGATTTTGAGTGCAAACCTCCTTCCATCAGCAAGGGCATTGATGATGAAACGTGGCTGGGTCTTCCAACATGACAATGATCCCAAACATACCGCCCGGGCAACAAAGGAGTGGCTTCGTAAGAAGCATTTCAAGGTCCTGGAGTGGCCTAGCCAGTCTCCAGATCTCAACCCCATAGAAAACCTTTGGAGGGAGTTGAAAGTCTGTGTTGCCCAGCGACAGCCCCAAAACATCACTGCTCTAGAAGAGATCTGCATGGAGGATGGGCCAACATACCAGCAACAGTGTGTGCCAACCTTGTGAGGACTTCCAGGAAACGTCTGACCTCTGTCATTGCCAACAAAGGATATATAACAAAGTATTGACATGAACTTTTCATATTCACCAAATACTTATTTTCCACCATAATTTGCAAATAAATTCTTTCCAAATCAGCCAATGTGATTGTCTGGATTTGTTTTTTCATTTTGTCTCTCATAGTTGAGGTCTCCCTATGATGCCAATTACAGGCCTCTCTCATCTTTGTAAGTGGGAGAACTTGTACAATTGGTGGTGACTAAATACTTTTTTGCCCCACTGTATATATATATATGTGCATGTATATATGTATGTGTATGTTTCTCCTCTAATATTTGCAATGCATAGAGAAGCACAGAGACCTAGTGGTGACATCACTGTGTCTACAATAAGGTGTGTAATGAAATAAAACGTTTTGATTTACAAATTTAATTTGCGATTTCATGGTTTGAGGGCGACAGGGATGAAGCGAGGAAGTCACAATACAAGGGTCCTGGCTCACAAGTACTGATGTATGAACATCAGATTCCCCGCAGAAAGTTCCTGCATAAAAACGCTGAGATGAGCTGTATATTGATTGTGCATATTTGCGCATTTTCCCGCATGCGATAAAATGATATATGTTGTGCAAAGCAGTCATAGAATGTGAAGGGACGGTGCACACCGCCGGCTCAGTGTGTAGAATTGTGTGACTGAGCCTCAGACTCCTCCTTAGCCACGACCTCCGACGCGTTTCACCTCACCCTCATGGAGGCCTGTGCTTACTCCCCAGGGCTGTGCAAAACGCAGTAGGAGGAGCCTGAGGCTGAAGCCTTTTTAATACTACATGCTGTACTGGCGGTGTGTGGCTTCCCTTCACATTTTATGGCTACACTGATTTCTACCTGTGCCCAGGGGCGGACCGACAACTCCCCCGGGCAATAGGGGATCATGGGGCCCCTGTGTCCTCGCCCACACCCAAAAAAGCCTATGAAAAAACCAATGAAAGGTACCACGGGCATCTCATGGGGCCCCCTACTGACCCAGTGCTCGAATGGTCAGTCCGCCCCTGCCTGCGCCCTTACAGTCAATCACCAGATCAGTTATTACAGATTAGACACCTGGAGAAGTGTTAGAAGCGAGTGCGATCGGTTACCGTGAATATATGCGCAAAACTGCATACGTGTGTATGCACATAAAATACTGACAGACAAAGCAGATTTTTTTTTTTTTTACTGATCTATACGCAGAGCAGGTTTACGCACCTGTGTGTACAAGTCCATTACAAACAATGGGCTGCATTTAGTTCAGTGAAAAAAAAAATGCCTGAATGCATACAAATTTGTAGGTGTCCGCAGGGGCGGCCTGACCATTTGGAAACTCGGGCACTGCCCGAGGGCCTGGGGTCAGTAGGGGGCCCCATAAGATGCCCATGGTACCTTTTTCATAGGCTTTTTTGAGTTTGGGCAAGGACACAGGGGCCCCATGATCCCCTATTGCCTGGGGGCCCCATGAGTTGTCAGTCCGACTCTGGGTGTCCGTGCGCAAAAGTCCTAAGCAGATAAAACTTCATCTTTAAATCCCGGCTTGGTAATAGTGTTCGTGTTTTATAATCAGCGGTCGGCGCGTACAGCACCCTCTGCAGAGTGAACGCGGCACGTTGCCGGGATGGAGTTTTCTTGGTGTGATGATGATGTGCAGCTTCATAAACATTGTGTTTATTACCTTGAAGAATGTGGCACAATGGGGAGGGGATTCTGCTGCACCGTCGGGCCTTTTTGTTGATGAATTTGTTTCCTAAATGGATTTTCGTGTCGTAATACCATTACGGGGAAGAATTAAAGGTAGTCGAGCACAGAAGTAGTCGTAGGATCTCCGTCTGCCAATGGCTTGTCCCGTATATATCTTGTAAATGACTCGCATAGCTGCAGGCGTTCTCCATGTGAACAGTTCAACACCCCTTCCCCCCCAAAATCATCGCAGTGATGTTCTCTCCTCTGAAGGGTGATAGAGGAACCGTGTATCCGTATTCTTCTCCCAGCCTGATGATTGGATGAAGTGGGAGCAGCACACGTCATTCGTCATCCATGTTCCCGCCCCCTTTGTAACAACGTTCCCAGTGTAGGGCCGACAGTATGTACAACTACTATTGTAACAATGCAACACGCTTCCATTACCAGTGTGTGTATCTCCTCCCTACCCTCTCCTTTCTCTTTCCCTCTTCCTTTCTCTTTGCCTCCCCTTTTCTTTTACATTGCCTCCTCTCCTCTCCTCTCTCCTCTCTCCTCTCCTCTCCTCTCCTCTTCTCTTCTCTTCTCTTCTCTTCTCTCTTCTTAATTCCCTTTGCTTCCCTCTCCTTTCCATTGACTCCACTTCACTCATCCCCTTTCATTTCTCTTTTCTTTGCATTACATTTGACTCCCATTTCCTTTACATTGCCCTCTCTCCTCTCCTCTTCTCTCCTCCTCTCTTCTCTTCTCTTCTCTCTTCTCTTCTCATTTCCTTTTGCCTCCCTCTCCTTTCCATTGACTCCACTTCACTTGTCTCCTTTCATTTCCCTTTTCTTTGGATTCCATTTGACTCTCCTTTCCTTTACATTGCCCTATCTCCTCTCCCTTTTATTTGCATTCCATTCAACTCCCCTTTCCTTTACATTGCCTATCTCCTCTTCTCTCCTGTCCTCTACCCTCTTCTCCTTTCCATTTCTCTTTCTCTTCTCTTTGCATTTCCTTTTGTCTTCCATCTCCTTTCCATTTGCTCCTCTCCTCTCATTTCCCTTGCACTTTTCTTTCCTTTTCCCTTGGCTCCCCTTTCAGTTACATTTCCTCGGTTCCTCTCCTCTTCTTTCTTCCCCTTTCTCTATCTCTTCTCTTTCTATTTCCCTTTGCCTCCTTTATCCTTTTCTCCTTTCCATTGTCTCCTCTCCTCTTCTCTCCCTTTTATTTGCATTTCATTTGACTCCCCTTTCCTTTACATTGCCTTATCTCCTCTCCTCTCATCTACCCTCTTTTCCTCTCCTTTCCATTTACTCCTCTCCTCTCATTTCCCTTGCACTTTTCCCTTTGGCTCCCTTTTCAGTTACATTTCACTTGTCTCCTTTCATTTCCCTTTTCTTTGGATTCCATTTGACTCTCCTTTCCTTTACATTGCCCTATCTCCTCTCCCTTTTATTTGCATTCCATTCGACTCCCCTTTCCTTTACATTGCCTATCTCCTCTCCTGTCCTCTACCCTCTTCTCCTTTCCATTTCCCTTTCTCTTCTCTTTGCATTTCCTTTTGTCTTCCATCTCCTTTCCATTTGCTCCTCTCCTCTCATTTCCCTTGCACTTTTCTTTCCTTTCCCCTTGGCTCCCCTTTCAGTTACATTTCCTCGGTTCCTCTCCTCTTCTTTCTTCCCCTTTCTCTATCTCTTCTCTTTCTATTTCACTTTCCCTCGTTTATCCTTTTCTCCTTTCCATTGTCTCCTCTTCTCTCCCTTTTATTTGCATTCCATTTGACTCCCCTTTCCTTTACATTGCCCTATCCCCTCTCCTCTCCTGTCCTCTACCCTCTTATCCTCTCCTTTCCATTTCCCTTTCTCTTCTCTTTGCATTTCCTTTTGTCTTCCATCTCCTTTCCATTTGCTCCTCTCCTCTTATTCCCCTTGCACTTTTCTTTCCTTTCCCCTTGGCTCCCCTTTCAGTTACATTTCCTCGGTTCCTCTCCTCTTCTTTCTTCCCCTTTCTCTATCTCTTCTCTTTCTATTTCCCTTTGCCTCCTTTCTCCTTTTCTCCTTTCCATTGTCTCCTCTCCTTTCCTCTCCTTTCCCTTTTCTTTGCATTCCATTTGACTCCCCTTTCCTTTCCATTGCCCTATCTCCTCTCCCCTCTTCTCCTCTCCTCTCCTTTCCATTTCCCTTTCTCTTCTCTTTGCATTTTCTTTTGTCTTCCATCTCCTTTCCATTTACTCCTCTCCTCTCATTTCCCTTGCACTTTTCTTTCCTTTCCCTTTGGCTCCCCTTTCAGTTACATTCCCTTGGTTCCTCTCCTCTTCTTTCTTCCCCTTTGTCTGTCTCTTCTCTTCTATTTCCCTTTGCCTCCTTTCTCCTTTCCATTGTCTCCTCTCCTCTCCTTTCCCTTTTCTTTGCATTCCAGTTACCTCCCTTCTCCTTTCCATTGTCTCCTCTCCTTTTCTCTCATCTCCTCCCCTCTCCTCTCCTCATTTCCCTTTGCCTCCCTCTTTTTTCCATTGACCCCACTCCACTTGTCTCCTTTCATTTCCCTTTTCTTTGCATTCCATTTGACTCCTCTTTCCTTTCCATTTCCTCCTCAACTCTCCTCTCCTCTCTTCTCCTTTCCATTTCCCTTTCTCTTCTCTTAGCATTTCCTTTTGCCTTCCATCTCCTTTCCATTTACTCCTCTCCTCTCATTTCCCTTGTACTTTTCTTTCCTTTACCTTTAACTCCCCTTTCAGTTACATTTCCACGGTTCCTCTCCTCTTCGCTCGTCTTCTTTCCCTATCTCTTCACTTTCTATTTCTCTTTGCCTCCCTTCTCCTTTTATATATATATATATATATATATATATATATTTTTTTTTTTTTTTTTTTTTTTTTCATACACACATTTTGTATTGGGAGACTTCATATATCACTGGTGGAGGATATTGGGTATTATCACTTCCTTATGTTGAATATTTATATATGTGTGAGTTTGGTGCCTCTATAGTCTGACTATCCAGTGTTGTTATGAACGATGCAGTCATAGCCTGGCCCACCTCTGTATTTATATTCATCACATTGGCCTTCTCATACTTCTCCTTGAGGATAGTCTCAGATTTAAACCTGCCCAATGTGTTCCCTGGTTCTAGCTCCACACTCTCCCTCCACCAATTCATTCACCAGCTTTGGAGCATGAATGGAGGCCATGCCCAGAATCATGTGACAAGCGGTCGTAGTTCCATCCACTGGCACATTCCATGTATCTGTCTGCAGGAGATGATATAAAACCCAGATTAAAGCCCACCTGAGTAGACCTTCTGACATTAGGAGACTTGAAGTGTTTCCTGGACAGCACTTTACAGACTGCTTGTACCTGTCACCTGGATTTGTTCTTTAAAAGTAACACAGAATTGCTTTGAGCTGGCTGACGTCTGCGGGTCAAACACAGCTTTAAAGATCTGACGGAATATTTGAATCGATACTTTGTAGCTTTTTAATAAAATCTTATAAGAATGACTCTGCCGGGTCCCTACAGCAAGCGGCTCCGATAATTGTGCTGACGGAAACCCTGCCCAGCCACTTACCAGGAAAAGCTGAGCCAGCAGAGCGAGAGAATTTATAATTACAATGACATATGTAAAGAGTATTAGAGACTTTCAGAGAGATATATGAAAACATTAAACCTCTCTTAGAGGTCTCATCACACCATGCATTATGGAAATGTGACCTTGATACAAAATATGTGTATACCAGGAGTTATGGACTGCAACTGCAACCTCATAAGAGACTCAGCGATTCCCCTCTGCTGTCCTCCTGTCTTACCTTTCCTTCCATTTCCTTCCTCTTCCACAGCACCTTCCCATGCCTGTCCTTGTTTTTCTTTACCTTTTTTTTGCTTTCCTTTCCCTTGCCTCCTCTTCTTTCTCCTTTCCTTTCCATTCCCCTCCCTTCCCTTCCCTTCCCCTCCCCTCCCCTCCCCTTTCCTCTCCCCTCCCCTCCCCTTTCCTCTCCTTTTCTCTCCTTTCCTCTCCTTTATTTTCCTCTCCTTTCCCTTACCCTCCCTTCTACTTTCAATTGACTCCTTTCCTTTCCCTTCTCTTCCCTTCCCTTCCCTTCCCCTCCCCTTTCCTCTCCTTTATTTTCCTCTCCTCTCCTTTCTCTTCCCCTCCCTTCTCCTTTCCATTGACTCCATTCCTTTCCTCTCCCTTTCTTTTTCTCTTTCTCTTTCCCTTTATCTCCTCTCCCCTCCTCTCTTCTTCTCCCCTTTCCCTTTTCATTTTCATTTACAATGACGGGGGACAACTGAATTTTGGGGGAGAATGATGGAGCCTGTGTATACTGCATTCTCTGTACTGTTTTCCACACCCATTAACTGCTGGTCCTCAGGTACTATACATTCCCAGCAACAGCCCCCCCCCCCATCGCCTTCTGTACTGCTCGTCCCTGCCATCAACTGCTTTCTCCCTTCCTGTATTGCCTGTACCCACTATCAACTGCCACTTCTGTACACTGCCAGTGCACATCAACTGCTCCACCTGTATAACTTGTCCTCACCATCAACTGTCCTTCTGTACTAAATGACCTCATCACCAACTGCTTCCCTCTGCACTGCCTGACCTCATCAACCTCATCACCAACTGCTTCCGTTTGCACTGCCTGACCTCATCAACCTCATCACCAACTGCTTCCCTTTGCACTGCCTGACCTCATCAACTTCATCACCAACTGCTTCCCTCTGCACTGCCTGACCTCATCAACCTCATCACCAACTGCTTCCCTCTGCACGGTCTGACCTCATCAACCTCATCAACAACTGCTTCCCTCTTCACTAACTGACCTCATCAACCTCATCGCCAACTGCTTCCCTCTTCACTAACTGTCCTCATCAACCTCATCGCCAACTGCTTCCCTCTGCACTGCCTGACCTCATCAACCTCATCACCAACTGCTTCCCTTTGCACTGCCTGACCTCATCAACCTCATCACCAACTGCTTCCCTCTGCACTGCCTGACCTCATCAACCTCATCACCAACTGATTCCCTCTGCACTGCCTGACCTCATCAACCTCATCACCAACTGATTCCCTCTGCACTGCTTGACCTCATCAACCTCATCACCAACTGCTTCCCTCTGCACTGCCTGACCTCATCAACCTCATCACCAACTGCTTCTCTCTGCACTGCCTGACCTCATCAACCTCATCACCAACTGCTTCCCTCTGTACTGCCTGACCTCATCAACCATATCACCAACTGCTTCCCTCTGCACTAACTGACCTCATCAGCCTCATCACCAACTGCTTCCCTCTGCACTGCCTGACCTCATCAACCTCATCGCCAACTGCTTCCCTCTGCACTAACTGACCTCATCAATCTCATCACCAACTGCTTCCCTCTGCACTGTCTGACCTCATCAATCTCATCAACAACTGCTTCCCTCTGCACTAACTGACATCATCAACCTCATTGCCAACTGCTTCCCTCTGCACTAACTGACCTCATCAACCTCATCACCAACTGCTTCCCTCTGCACTTTCTGACCTCATCAACCTCATCACCAACTGTTTCCCTCTGTACTGCCTGACCTCATCAACCTCATTGCCAACTGTTTCCCTCTGTACTGCCTGACCTCATCAACCTCATCACCAACTGCTTCCCTCTGCACTTTCTGACCTCATCAACCTCATCACCAACTGTTTCCCTCTGTACTGCCTGACCTCATCAACCTCATCGCCAACTGCTTCCCTCTGTACTGCCTGACCTCATCAACCTCATCAACAACTGTTTCCCTCTGCATTGCCTGACCTCATCAACCTCATCAACAACTGTTTTCCCTCTGTACTAACTGACCTCATCAACCTCATCAACAACTGCTTCCCTCTGCACTAACTGACCTCATCAACCTCATCGCCAAATGCTTCCCTCTGCACTGCCTGATCTCATCAACCTCATCACCAACTGCTTCCCTCTGCACTAACTGACCTCATCAGCCTCATCACCAACTGCTTCCCTCTGCACTGCCTGACCTCATCAACCTCATCGCCAACTGCTTCCCTCTGCACTAACTGACCTTATCAACCTCATCACCAACTGCTTCCCTCTGCACTGTCTGACCTCATCAATCTCATCAACAACTGCTTCCCTCTGCACTAACTGACCTCATCAACCTCATCGCCAACTGCTTCCCTCTGCACTAACTGACCTCATCAACCTCATTGCCAACTGCTTCCCTCTGCACTAACTGACCTCATCAACCTCATCGCCAACTGCTTCCCTCTGCACTGTCTGACCTCATCAACCTCATTGCCAACTGCTTCCCTCTGCACTTTCTGACCTCATCAACCTCATCACCAACTGTTTCCCTCTGTACTGCCTGACCTCATCAACCTCATCAACAACTGCTTCCCTCTGCACTGCCTAACCTCATCAACCTCATCACCAACTGCTTCCCTCTGCACGGTCTGACCTCATCAACCTCATCAACAACTGCTTCCCTCTGCACTGTCTGACCTCATCAACCTCATCACCAACTGCTTCCCTCTTCACTAACTGACCTCATCAACCTCATCGCCAACTGCTTCCCTCTTCACTAACTGTCCTCATCAACCTCATCGCCAACTGCTTCCCTCTGCACTGCCTGACCTCATCAACCTCATCACCAACTGCTTCCCTTTGCACTGCCTGACCTCATCAACCTCATCACCAACTGCTTCCCTCTGCACTGCCTGACCTCATCAACCTCATCACCAACTGATTCCCTCTGCACTGCCTGACCTCATCAACCTTATCACCAACTGCTTCCCTCTGTACTGCCTGACCTCATCAACCATATCACCAACTGCTTCCCTCTGCACTAACTGACCTCATCAGCCTCATCACCAACTGCTTCCCTCTGCACTGCCTGACCTCATCAACCTCATCACCAACTGCTTCCCTCTGCGCTAACTGACCTCATCAACCTTATCACCAACTGCTTCCCTCTGCACTGTCTGACCTCATCAATCTCATCAACAACTGCTTCCCTCTGCACTAACTGACCTCATCAACCTCATCGTCAACTGCTTCCCTCTGCACTAACTGACCTCATCAACCTCATCACAACTGCTTCCCTCTGCACTGCCTGACCTCATCAACCTCATCAACAACTGTTTCCCTCTGCACTGCCTGACCTCATCAACCTCATCGCCAACTGCTTCCCTCTGCACTGCCTGACCTCATTAACCTCATCGCCAACTGCTTCCCTCTGCACTAACTGACCTCATTAACCTCATCACCAACTGCTTCCCTCTGCACTGCCTGACCTCATCAACCTCATCAACAACTGTTTCCCTCTGCACTAGCTGACCTCATCAATCTCATCAACAACTGCTTCCCTCTGCACTAACTGACCTCATCAACCTCATTGTCAACTGTTCCCTCTGCACTATCTGACCTCATCAACCTCATCACCAACTGCTTCCCTCTGCACTATCTGACCTCATCAACCTCATCACCAACTGTTTCCCTCTGTACTGCCTGACCTCATCAACCTCATCGCCAACTGCTTCCCTCTGTACTGCCTGACCTCATCAACCTCATCAACAACTGTTTCCCTCTGCACTGCCTGACCTCATCAACCTCATCAACAACTGTTTTCCCTCTGCACTAACTGACCTCATCAACCTCATCAACAACTGCTTCCCTCTGCACTAACTGACCTCATCAACCTCATCGCCAAATGCTTCCCTCTGCACTGCCTGATCTCATCAACCTCATCACCAACTGCTTCCCTCTGCACTAACTGACCTCATCAGCCTCATCACCAACTGCTTCCCTCTGCACTGCCTGACCTCATCAACCTCATTGCCAACTGCTTCCCTCTGCACTAACTGACCTCATCAACCTCATCACCAACTGCTTCCCTCTGCACTGTCTGACCTCATCAATCTCATCAACAACTGCTTCCCTCTGCACTAACTGACCTCATCAACCTCATCGCCAACTGCTTCCCTCTGTACTGCCTGACCTCATCAACCTCATCAACAACTGTTTTCCCTCTGCACTGCCTGACCTCATCAACCTCATCACAACTGCTTCCCTCTGCACTAACTGACCTCATCAACCTCATCGCCAACTGCTTCCCTCTGAACTGTCTGACCTCATCAACCTCATTGCCAACTGCTTCTTTCTGCACTGCCTGACCTCATCAACCTCATCACCAACTGCTTCCCTCTGCACTGCCTGACCTCATCACCAACTGCTTCCCTTTGTACTGCCTGATCTCATCAACCAAATCACCAACTGCTTCCCTCTGCACTAACTGACCTCATCAACCTCATCGCCAACTGCTTCCCTCTGTACTGCCTGACCTCATCAACCTCATCACCAACTGCTTCCCTCTGCACTGCCTGACCTCATCAACCTCATCACCAACTGCTTCCCTCTGCACTGCCTGACCTCATCAACATCATCGCCAACTGCTTCCCTTTGTACTGCCTGACCTCATCAACCTCATCACCAACTGCTTCCCTCTGCACTGCCTGACCTCATCAACCTCATCACCAACTGCTTCCCTCTGCACTAACTGACCTCATCAACCTCATCACCAACTGCTTCCCTTTGTACTGCCTGACCTCATCAACCTCATCAACTGCTTCCCTCTGTACTGCCTATCCCCACCATCAGCTGCTCTCTTTGTACTGCCTGTCCTCATCGTCAACTACCCCCCTTTTTAAGGCTTGTCCCCACTATCAACAGCCCTCCTCTTTAGGAATTGTCCCCACCATCAACTGACCCCCTCTGTACAGCCTACTCCACCATCAACTGCCACCTCTGTACTTCCTGCCTCCACTATTAGCTGCCCCTAGCCTACACTCGCTACTTTGTACTTTTTCCTCCCTCTGACACCAACACATTTTTATAAAATCTAGTTAAAGTAGATGTAAAGTAAAATGATGTCTAAAGTCATAGGGATGAGTGGCACAGATGTTTATTGGGAACAAATAAATGGCACCCTGAGGTCATCACAGAGGACAAGGGGGCGCTCTTCATGTCTGGAGGAAAATAAATGTAATCTCCAAACACGGAAAGGATTCTTCACAGTAAGAGCTGTGAGAATGTGGAATAGACTCCCTCAAGAGTTGTGGCCCGCTCAGTGCATTGCTGTATGAAAGTCCTGGATTCTTTCTTGGATACACAGAATATAACTAGATACTAACATTTATAGGTAAAGTTGATCCAGGGAATATCCGATTGCCTCTCGAGGGATCAGAAAGGAATTTTTTTCCCTGCAGGAGCAAATTTGAGCTTTGCTGGGTTTTTTTGCCTTCCAGCTGTGGTTATAGGATTATAACTTTTTTTTTAAAGATTTATCTGGATGGACTTTTTTCTTTTTTCAGCCAGACTAACTATGTAACTATGAATTGAACCAAACTGGAAGTGGTTAAAGCATGACATGTTAGGCATCTATTTACTCGGTCTGACATCGTCTTTTATATTTTGACAAAAAATGTTTTTTGTGGTGGTTGAACTGGATGAACTTTTTCGGCCGGATTGACTATGTGGCATACACTGGCACTGGTCTCATGAAATTGCTCACATGAGTGGTTACATACAATGAATGCCTATGACTGAGTCGAAACACAGGAAGGGGATGGAGGCCAAACTCATGAGCTGGCACACAGGGCCACCACCTTCATAAAACCCCTCTGGGTGTATGCAGGGGTGAACTGACCATTTGGAAACTCGGGCACTGCCCAAGGGCCCGGGGTCAGTAGGGGGCCCCATGAGATGCCCCTGGTACCTTTTTCATAGGCTTTTTTGAGTTTGGTCAAGGACACAGGGGCTCCATGATCCCCTATTGCCCGGGGGGCCCCATGAGTTGTCAGTCCGCCCCTGAGTGTATGATATGTCACCGTGTGGAGAAAGTATAGCGAGCGCTACAGACAAAAATGCACAAGCAGCTAGAACACCAAAAAAGGCAACCAATCCACCTTGCAATAGTCAATAATAAAGAAAAATAGGTGCAGCGCTAGAATCAAAAATACAAATAATTCTCTCTAAGATAGATGTGTAAATATCAGTGGTCAAACAGATATGCCACAATAGTAAATAATGCGTTTAGTCAATGAGAAGTGCTAGAGCACACATAAAGTCCTCGTCCCAAAGTAATGGTAGTAAAGAGGTGAAGAAAATCCTGGAAGCAGATAGAGTGCGCACTCACCAGAGGTGCGTTAAAATAACGCATGTGGGGAAATAACTGCTGCAAGATCTCTCCAGCATCAGAGCTCTGGTCAGATCGCACTGCGTCCTCTCCTCTGTCTCACCGCAAAGGGCAGTAGCCAAGTTGCATCCAACCGTGTGGGCGTCAGGGAACTCCTTGGTCCAGAGAGGCACTGTAGGAAATGGTGCTCTCAGAGAGAGCCCAATAAAGGACGCCACATAGTGTGATGCTGTTTGACTCAAGTTTAATGGTCAAAAAGGGGGTGAAACAAACAAAATTACTGACCATAGATAGTTGGCCACATGTAGTGGCTAGCCCCCTCTGACGCGTTTCGTGCGATGCACGTCCTCAGAGGGTCGTCACCATTGGGTTTATTTGGTCACAGATGATGAAGAACCTCCATTCCTGGTGCTCCTCTGTTGCTAAGGGCAGAGTCCCAATGGGGTTTTAGCAACTCAAAGTGTAGATGGAACTACACACAGACTAGTCCAGGGACCAAAGGACCCCTTTCTCAATGTGCCCAAGCAGCTTTCTTCATCCGGTCCTTCAGGGATCATCTGCTAACATTCTTTCCCCATGACTAGATAGATACATTCTAACCACCTCATGATGAAAAAATCATGACCCATGTACAGAGTTTTTATTCATGTCACTTTTGCGTGATTTTTTTTTTTTTTCCCTTACAATTTTCATTACTGATGCAAGCTACGGTATTGATGTCACTCAACACATACTACAGCAGCATTGATAGGAACTGAAGCTCAAGCTCATCGCCTCTGCAGCATACAAATGTATCTCTTAGCAGCTTGTTATATTATATAATTTATTTATTTATTTTTACAACTTGGGTCGTCTTCTCAGAAAGCCTTCCTCTCAAGACAGACCACATAATTTGATCTTCCTGAGTTGGCACATTAATGCCTTCTAGTGACTCGAAGCAGCCAGTGAAACATAAAATGATGAACACACATTTAATCAATTGATGGAACTTCCCTTAATGAAGTGTGCATTTCGGGTTGCAATAGAATCCTCCGGAGATTGTTTGATGACTTGTGAGGAGTGTGTTGTTACTAAGTGGAAGAGGCTCTATTCACTCTCCTCTTTAAGTGGTGCAATCATCTTTCTGATCCTCGATGCTGTGGAGCTGTTAGTGGCACGTTGGTGGGGGGGTTTGGGGATGGTTGTTGGGTTGTAGGCTCCTGTTGTTCTGTCATTGAATGTTAAAGAGGACCTGTCAGGACAGCTTCTACCTGTCGTGGCACTTGGTTCTTGGAAGAAGTACATCTGGGACTGAAGAGTCATTGCTGGTGGAGCCACAGAGTGGAAGCCAGGTTGGTTCTTATGCAGTAGCGGACTGACCATTTGGAAACTCGGGCACTACCCGAGGGCCCGGGGTCAGTAGGGGGCCCCATGAGATGCCCCTGGTACCTTTTTCATAGGCTTTTTTGAGTTTGGGCAAGGACACAGGGGCCCCATGACCCCCTATTGAGGGCCCGGGGTAAGTAGGAGGCCCCATGAGATGCCCCTGGTACCTTTTTCATAGGCTTTTTTGAGTTTGGGCAAGGACACAGGGGCCCCATGACCCCCTATTGAGGGCCCGGGGTCAGTAGGGGGCCCCATGAGATGCCCCTGGTACCTTTTTCATAGGCTTTTTTGAGTTTGGGCAAGGACACAGGGGCCCCATGACCCCCTATTGAGGGCCCGGGGTCAGTAGGGGGCCCCATGAGATGCCCCTGGTACCTTTTTCATAGGCTTTTTTGAGTTTGGGCAAGGACACAGGGGCCCCATGACCCCCTATTGAGGGCCCGGGGTCAGTAGGGGGCCCCATGAGATTCCCCTGGTACCTTTTTCATAGGCTTTTTTGAGTTTGGGCAAGGACACAGGGGCCCCATGACCCCCTATTGCCCGGGGGCCCCATGAGTTGTCAGTCCGCCCCTGTTCTTATGAGTCAGGCAGTGGCAACGTCATTCGTGGCAGATAATGGTTGCCATGAACAGGTTCCTTTAAAACTAAATTCCAAGCAGATATAACGTACAGTTGTTGCCTTTTTTTTATGTATTTATTCATTATTTGTGTGATGTCACTTTTAAAGTTTTATTTGATATTTTGTACATAAAATGTAAAATATTGGAATCTATGTGGGGTAACTTTTCTGGCTCAAGGATGGGCTCAGCATAATTGAAAATGATGTGAACAATCACATGCTACCTATACCATATATAAATCTCCAATCATGTAACAAATGAAATAAATTCAAAAACAAAAATTGTCCAAATATCGATCAGTGTAAAACCATAAAAAATGTGTCCTTCAAAAATTATATAGTCACTCAGTGACAGTTCCAGAAATCCTGGCGTTGAAGCCTTCCAAATGGCTCCCCCGGACAAAGAAAACCTCAAAAGAAAAGAAAATACAGTCAGGTCCATAAATATTGAGACATGGACACAATTCTAACATTTTTGGCTCTATATACCACTACAATGGATTTGAAATAAAACAAACAAAATGTGCTTTAACTGCAGACTGTCAGCTTTAATTTGAGGGTATTTACATCCAAATCAGGTGAACGGTGTAGGAATTACAACAGTTTGCATATGTGCCTCCCACTTGTTAAGGGACCAAAAGTAATGGGACAGAATAATAATCATGAATTAAACTGTGGAACCTAAGGGGTTAATCCTCTGCATTGTGTAAAAAGGCTGCTTGATCCTGTCTTCTGTGATCCTCCCCGTATTCTACTGTCCCCGATCCATCTGCTGATAGTACAGAGCTCTAGGAGTGACTCTGCACATGCTCAGTTTTTCTTTGGGAGGGTGCATGTGATCAGCACAGGGCCAATCAGCACTGTCCAGACAGAGGGTCAGGGGTTATGCAGTCTCATAGGACAGTCAGAGGAGAATAAAAATGCCTCCTACAAACTTTATCCAGTGCTCAGCTGGATACTTAAAGAAGTCAGAAGACTGCTATATACTGATGATGAGAAAATCTATTTAGCAGTTTATATTTACTACAATTGCATTTCCATGTTCTGTGTACTGTGGGAGACCAGATACAGTGAATGCAAGGTCCGGGGAGACCAGATATAGTGAATGCGGGGTCCGGGGAGACCAGATATAGTGAATGCGGGGTCCGGGGAGAGCTGATATAGTGAATGCAGGGTCCGGGGAGAGCGGATATAGTGAATGCAGGGTCCGGGAAGAGCTGATATAGTGAATGCAGGGTCCTGGGAGAGCGGATATAGTGAATGCAGGGTCCTGGGAGAGCAGATATAGTGAATGCAGGGTCAGGGGAGAGCGGATATAGTGAATGCAGGGTCCGGGGAGACCAGATATAGTGAATAAAGGGTCTGGAGAGACCTGATATAGGGAATGCGGGGTCTGGGAAAAGCGGATATAGTGAATGCAGGGTCCAGGGAGACCGGATATAATGAATGCGGGGTCCGGGGAGAGCGGATATAGTGAATGCAGGGTCCGGGGAGAGCGGATATAGTGAATGCAGGGTCCGGGGAGACCGGATATAGTGAATACAGGGTCCAGGGAGACTGAATATAGTGAATATGGGGTCCGGGGAGAGCGGATATAGTGAATGCGGGGTCCGGGGAGACCGGATATAGTGAATTCCGGGTCCGGAGAGACCTGATATAGTGAATGCGGGGTCCGGGGAGAGCTGATATAGTGAATGCAGGGTCCTGGGAGACTGGATATAGTGAATGCAAGGTCCGGGGAGACCGGATATAGTGAATGCAGGGTCCAGGGAGACCGAATATAGTGAATGTGGGGTCCGGGGAGAGCGGATATAGTGAATGCAGGGTCCCGGGAGACCGGATATAGTGAATGCGGGGTCCGGGGAGAGCGGATATAGTGAATGCGGGGTCCGGGGAGAGCGGATATAGTGAATGCAGGGTCCGGGGAGAGCAGATATAGTGAATGCAGGGTCCGGGGAGACCGGATATAGTGAATGCAGGGTCCATGGAGACTGAATATAGTGAATATGGGGTCCGGGGAGAGCGGATATAGTGAATGCGGGGTCCGGGGAGACCGGATATAGTGCATACAGGGTCCAGGGAGACTGAATATAGTGAATATGGGGTCCGGGGAGAGCGGATATAGTGAATGCGGGGTCCCGGGAGACCGGATATAGTGAATGCGGGGTCCGGGGAGAGCGGATATAGTGAATGCGGGGTCCGGGGAGAGCGGATATAGTGAATGCAGGGTCCGGGGAGAGCGGATATAGTGAATGCAGGGTCCGGGGAGACCGGATATAGTGAATGCAGGGTCCAGGGAAACTGAATATAGTGAATATGGGGTCCGGGGAGACCGGATATAGTGAATTCCGGGTCCGGAGAGACCTGATATAGTGAATGCGGGGTCCGGGGAGACTGGATATAGTGAATGCAAGGTCCGGAGAGACCGGATATAGTGAATGCAGGGTCCAGGGAGACCGAATATAGTGAATGCGGGGTCTGGGGAGAGCGGATATAGTGAATGCAGGGTCCAGGGAGAGCAGATATAGTGAATGCAGAGTCCGAGAAGAGCGGATATAGTGAATGCAGGGTCCTGGGAGACCGGATATAGTGAATGCAGGGTCCGGGGAGAGCAGATATAGTGAATGCAGGGTCCGGGGAGAGCGGATATAGTGAATGCAGGGTCCGGGGAGAGCGGATATAGTGAATGCAGGGTCCCGGGAGACCGGATATAATGAATGCGGGGTCCGGGGAGACCGGATATAGTGAATGCGGGGTCCGGGGAGAGCGGATATAGTGAATTCCGGGTCCGGGGAGAGCGGATATAGTGAATGCAGGGTCCCGGGAGAGCGGATATAGTGAATGCAGAGTCCGGGGAGAGCGGATATAGTGAATGCAGGGTCCGGGGAGAGCGGATATAGTGAATGCAGGGTCCGGGGAGAGCGGATATAGTGAATGCAGGGTCCGGGGAGAGCGGATATAGTGAATGCAGGGTCCGGGGAGAGCGGATATAGTGAATGCAGGGTCCCGGGAGACCGGATATAATGAATGCGGGGTCCGGGGAGACCGGATATAGTGAATGCGGGGTCCGGGGAGAGCGGATATAGTGAATGCGGGGTCCTGGGAGACCGGATATAATGAATGCGGGGTCCGGGGAGACCGGATATAGTGAATGCGGGGTCCGGGGAGAGCGGATATAGTGAATGCAGGGTCCGGGGAGAGCGGATATAGTGAATGCAGGGTCCAGGGAGAGCGGATATAGTGAATGCAGGGTCCGGGGAGAGCAGATATAGTGAATGCAGGGTCCGGGGAGAGCGGATATAGTGAATGCAGGGTCCCGGGAGACCGGATATAATGAATGCGGGGTCCGGGGAGACCGGATATAGTGAATGCGGGGTCCGGGGAGAGCGGATATAGTGAATGCAGGGTCCGGGGAGAGCGGATATAGTGAATGCAGGGTCCCGGGAGAGCGGATATAGTGAATGCAGGGTCCGGGGAGAGCGGATATAGTGAATGCAGAGTCCGGGGAGAGCGGATATAGTGAATGCAGGGTCCGGGGAGAGCGGATATAGTGAATGCAGGGTCCCGGGAGAGCGGATATAGTGAATGCAGGGTCCGGGGAGAGCGGATATAGTGAATGCAGAGTCCGGTGAGACCTGATATAGTGAATGCGGGGTCTGGAGAGAGCGGATATAGTGAATGTAGGGTCCGGGGAGAGCGCATATAGTGAATGCAGGGTCCGGGGAGAGCAGATATAGTGAATGCAGGGTCCTGGGAGAGCGGATATAGTGAATGCAGGGTCTGGAGAGACCTGATATAGGGAATGCGGGGTCTGGGGAAAGAGGATATAGTGAATGCAGGGTCCGGGGAGAGCAGATATAATGAATGCAGGGTCCGGGGAGACCAGATATAGTGAATGCAGGGTCCGGGGATAGCAGATATAGTGAACGCAGAGTCCAGGGAGACTGAATATAGTGAATGTGGGGTCCGGGGAGAGCGGATATAGTGAATGCGGGGTCCGGGGAGAGCGGATATAGTGAATGCGGGGTCCGGGGAGAGCGGATATAGTGAATGCGGGGTCCGGGGAGAGCGGATATAGTGAATGCAGGGTCCCTGGAGAGCGAATATAGTGAATGCAGGGTCCGGGGAGACCGGATATAGTGAATGCAGGGTCCAGGGAGACTGAATATAGTGAATATTGGGTCCGGGGAGAGCAGATATAGTGAATGCGGGGTCCGGGGAGACCGGATATAGTGAATTCCGGGTCCGGAGAGACCTGATATAGTGAATGCGGGGTCCGGGGAGAGCGGATTTAGTGAATGCGGGGTCCGGGGAGAGCGGATATAGTGAATGCAGGGTCCGGGGAGAGCGGATATAGTGAATGCAGGGTCCGGGGAGACCGGATATAGTGAATGCAGGGTCCGGGGAGAGCGGATATAGTGAATGCAGAGTCCGGGGAGAGCGGATATAGTGAATGCAGGGTCCCGGGAGAGCAGATATAGTGAATGCAGAGTCCGGGGAGAGCGGATATAGTGAATGCAGGATCCGGTGAGACCTGATATAGTGAATGCGGGGTCTGGAGAGAGCGGATATAGTGAATGTAGGGTCCGGGGAGAGCGCATATAGTGAATGCAGGGTCCGGGGAGAGCAGATATAGTGAATGCAGGGTCCTGGGAGAGCGGATATAGTGAATGCAGGGTCTGGAGAGACCTGATATAGGGAATGCGGGGTCTGGGGAAAGCGGATATAGTGAATGCAGGGTCCGGGGAGAGCAGATATAATGAATGCAGGGTCCGGGGAGACCAGATATAGTGAATGCAGGGTCCGGGGAGAGCAGATATAGTGAATGCAGGGTCCGGGGAGACCGGATATAGTGAATGCAGAGTCCAGGGAGACTGAATATAGTGAATGTGCGGTCCGGGGAGAGCGGATATAGTGAATGCGGGGTCCGGGGAGAGCGGATATAGTGAATGCGGGGTCCGGGGAGAGCGGATATAGTGAATGCAGGGTCCCGGGAGAGCGGATATAGTGAATGCAGGGTCCGGGGAGACCGGATATAGTGAATGCAGGGTCCGGGAAGACCGGATATAGTGAATGCGGGGTCCAGGGAGACTGAATATAGTGAATATTGGGTCCGGGGAGAGCAGATATAGTGAATGCGGGGTCCGGGAAGACCGGATATAGTGAATTCCGGGTCCGGAGAGACCTGATATAGTGAATGCGGGGTCCGGGGAGAGCGGATTTAGTGAATGCGGGGTCCGGGGAGAGCGGATATAGTGAATGCAGGGTCCGGGGAGAGCGGATATAGTGAATGCAGGGTCCAGGGAGACCGGATATAGTGAATGCAGGGTCCAGGGAGACTGAATATAGTGAATATGGGGTCCGGGGAGACCGGATATAGTGAATTCCGGGTCCGGAGAGACCTGATATAGTGAATGCGGGGTCCGGGGAGAGCTGATATAGTGAATGCAGGGTCCTGGGAGACTGGATATAGTGAATGCAAGGTCCGGGGAGACCGGATATAGTGAATGCAGGGTCCAGGGAGACCGAATATAGTGAATGCGGGTTCTGGGGAGAGAGGATATAGTGAATGCAGGGTCCAGGGAGAGCAGATATAGTGAATGCAGAGTCCGAGGAGAGCGGATATAGTGAATGCAGGGTCTGGGGAGACCGGATATAGTGAATGCCGGGTCCGGGGAGACCGGATATAGTGAATGCGGGGTCATGGGAGAGCGGATATAGTGAATGCGGGGTCCGGGGAGAGCGGATATAGTGAATGCAAGGTCCGGGGAGACCGGATATAGTGAATGCAGGGTCCAGGGAGACCGAATATAGTGAATGCGGGGTCTGGGGAGAGCGGATATAGTGAATGCAAGGTCCAGGGAGAGCAGATATAATGAATGCAGAGTCCGGGGAGAGCGGATATAGTGAATGCAGGGTCCGGAGAGAGCGGATATAGTGAATGCAGGGTCCGGGAGACGGATATAGTGAATGCAGAGTCTCGGGAGAGCAGATATAATGAATGCAGGGTCCGGTGAGACCTGATATAGTGAATGCGGGGTCCGGGGAGAGCGGATATAGTGAATGCGGGGTCCGGGGAAAGCGGATATAGTGAATGCAGGGTCCAGGGAGAGCAGATATAGTGAATGCAGAGTCCGGGGAGAGCGGATATAGTGAATGCAGGGTCTGGGGAGACCGGATATAGTGCATGCGGGGTCTGGGGAAAGCGGATATAGTGAATGCAGGTTCCAGGGAGAACAGATATAGTGAATGCAGAGTCCGGGGAGACCGGATATAGTGCATGCAGGGTCTGGAGAGAGCGGATATAGTGAATGCGGGGTCCGGGGAGAGCGGATATAGGGAATGCAGGGTCCTGGGAGACCGGATATAGGGAATGCAGGGTCCGGGGAGACCGGATATAATGAATGCAGGGTCCCGGGAGACCGGATATAATGAATGCGGGGTCCGGGGAGAGCGGATATAGTGAATGCAGGGTCCGGGGAGAGCAGATATAGTGAATGCAGGGTCCGGGGAGAGCGGATATAGTGAATGCAGGGTCCGGGGAGAGCGGATATAGTGAATGCAGAGTCCGGGGAGAGCGGATATAGTGAATGCAGGGTCCCGGGAGAGCAGATATAGTGAATGCAGAGTCCGGGGAGAGCGGATATAGTGAATGCAGGATCCGGTGAGACCTGATATAGTGAATGCGGGGTCTGGAGAGAGCGGATATAGTGAATGCAGGGTCCGGGGAGAGCAGATATAGTGAATGCAGGGTCCTGGGAGACTGAATATAGTGAATGTGGGGTCCGGGGAGAGCGGATTTAGTGAATGCGGGGTCCGGGGAGAGCGGATATAGTGAATGCAGGGTCCCGGGAGAGCGGATATAGTGAATGCAGGGTCCGGGGAGAGCGGATATAGTGAATGCAGGGTCCGGGGAGACCGGATATAGTGAATGCAGGGTCCAGGGAGACTGAATATAGTGAATATGGGGTCCGGGGAGAGCGGATATAGTGAATGCGGTGTCCGGGGAGACCGGATATAGTGAATTCCGGGTCCGGAGAGACCTGATATAGTGAATGCGGGGTCCGGGGAGAGCTGATATAGTGAATGCAGGGTCCTGGGAGACTGGATGTAGTGAATGCAAGGTCCGGGGAGAGCGGATATAGTGAATGCAGGGTCCGGGGAGAGCAGATATAGTGAATGCAGGGTCCGGGGAGAGCGGATATAGTGAATGCAGGGTCCGGGGAGAGCGGATATAGTGAATGCAGAGTCCGGGGAGAGCGGATATAGTGAATGCAGGGTCCCGGGAGAGCAGATATAGTGAATGCAGAGTCCGGGGAGAGCGGATATAGTGAATGCAGGATCCGGTGAGACCTGATATAGTGAATGCGGGGTCTGGAGAGAGCGGATATAGTGAATGCAGGGTCCGGGGAGAGCAGATATAGTGAATGCAGGGTCCTGGGAGTGCAGATATAGTGAATGCAGGGTCTGGAGAGACCTGATATAGGGAATGCGGGGTCTGGGGAAAGCGGATATAGTGAATGCAGGGTCCGGGGAGACAGGATATAGTGAATGCAGAGTCCAGGGAGACCTGATATAGTGAATGCGGGGTCCGGGGAGAGCTGATATAGTGAATGCAGGGTCCTGGGAGACTGGATGTAGTGAATGCAAGGTCCGGGGAGACCGGATATAGTGAATGCAGGGTCCAGGGAGACCGAATATAGTGAATGCGGGGTCTGGGGAGAGCGGATATAGTGAATGCAGGGTCCAGGGAGAGCAGATATAGTGAATGCAGAGTCCGAGGAGAGCGGATGTAGTTAATGCACGGTCTGGGGAGACCGGATATAGTGAATGCAGGGTCTGGAGAGAGCGGATATAGTGAATGCCGGGTCCGGGGAGACCGGATATAGTGAATGCAGGGTCCGGAGAGACCTGATATAGTGAATGCGGGGTCCGGGGAGAGCTGATATAGTGAATGCGGGGTCCTGGGAGAGTGGATATAGTGAATGCGGGGTCCGGGGAGAGCGGATATAGTGAATGCAAGGTCCGGGGAGACCGGATATAGTGAATGCAGGGTCCAGGGAGACCGAATATAGTGAATGCGGGGTCTGGGGAGAGCGGATATAATGAATGCAGGGTCCAGGGAGAGCAGATATAATGAATGCAGAGTCCGGGGAGAGCGGATATAGTGAATGCAGGGTCTGGGGAGACCTGATATAGTGAATGCAGGGTCTGGAGAGAGCGGATATAGTGAATGCCGGGTCCGGGGAGACCGGATATAGTGAATGCAGGGTCCGGAGAGACCTGATATAGTGAATGCGGGGTCCGGGGAGAGCTGATATAGTGAATGCGGGGTCCTGGGAGAGCGGATATAGTGAATGCAAGGTCCGGGGAGACCGGATATAGTGAATGCAGGGTCCAGGGAGACCGAATATAGTGAATGCGGGGTCTGGGGAGAGCGGATATAATGAATGCAGGGTCCATGGAGAGCAGATATAATGAATGCAGAGTCCGGGGAGAGCGGATATAGTGAATGCAGGGTCTGGGGAGACCGGATATAGTGAATGCAGGGTCTGGAGAGAGCGGATATAGTGAATGCAGGGTACGGGGAGAGCGGATATAGTGAATGCAAGGTCCGGGAGAGCGGATATAGTGAATGCAGGGTCCGGGGAGAGCGGATATAGTGAATGCAGGGTCCGGGAGAGCGGATATAGTGAATGCAGAGTCTCCGGAGAGCAGATATAATGAATGCAGGGTCCGGTGAGACCTGATATAGTGAATGCGGGGTCTGGGGAAAGCGGATATAGTGAATGCAGGGTCCAGGGAGAGCAGATATAGTGAATGCAGAGTCCGGGGAGAGCGGATATAGTGAATGCAGGGTTTGGGGAGACCAGATATAGTGAATGCAGGGTCCGGTGAGACCTGATATAGTGAATGCGGGGTCTGGGGAAAGCGGATATAGTGAATGCAGGGTCCTGGGAGACCGGATATAGTGAATGCAGGGTCCGGTGAGACCTGATATAGTGAATGCGGGGTCTGGGGAAAGCGGATATAGTGAATGCAGGGTCCTGGGAGACCGGATATAGTGAATGCAGGGTCCGGGAGAGCAGATATAGTGAATGCAGGGTCCGGGGAGACCGGATATAGTGAATGCAGGGTCCGGGGAGAGCGGATATAGTGAATGCAGGGTCCGGGGAGAGCGGATATAGTGAATGCAGGGTCCGGGGAGAGCGGATATAGTGAATGCAGGGTCCGGGGAGACTGGATATAGTGAATGCGGGGTCCGGGGAGAGCGGATATAGTGAATGCAGGGTCCGGGGAGAGCGGATATAGTGAATGCAGGGTCCAGGGAGACTGAATATAGTTAATGTGGGGTCCGGGGAGAGCAGATAGAGTGAATGCAGGGTCCCGGGAGAGCGGATATAGTGAATGCAGGGTCCGGGGAGAGCGGATATAGTGAATGCAGGATCCCGGGAGAGCAGATATAG
Source organism: Staurois parvus (assembly GCF_062004578.1). Lineage (NCBI taxonomy): Eukaryota > Metazoa > Chordata > Amphibia > Anura > Ranidae > Staurois > Staurois parvus. The sequence goes on from NW_028318174.1 coordinate 1,058,664, forward strand.
TGAATGCAGAGTCCGGGGAGAGCGGATATAGTGAATGCAGGATCCGGTGAGACCTGATATAGTGAATGCGGGGTCTGGAGAGAGCGGATATAGTGAATGTAGGGTCCGGGGAGAGCGCATATAGTGAATGCAGGGTCCGGGGAGAGCAGATATAGTGAATGCAGGGTCCGGGGAGAGCGGATATAGTGAATGCAGGGTCCGGGGAGAGCGGATATAGTGAATGCAGGGTCCGGGGAGAGCAGATATAGTGAATGCGGGGTCCGGGGAGAGCGGATATAGTGAATGTGGGGTCCGGGGAGAGCGGATATAGTGAATGCGGGGTCCGGGGAGAGCGGATATTGTGAATGCAGGGTCCGGGGAGAGCAGATAAAGTGAATGCAGGGTCCGGGGAGAGCAGATATAGTGAATGCAGGGTCCGGGGAGAGCGGATATAGTGAATGCAGGGTCCAGGGAGAGCCACATATGAATATATAAAGGTCCACATATGAATATATAAAGGTCCACATATGAATATATAAATTGACCTGGTCCATAAGGGACATAGTCATGCTGGAACGGTTTAAACAAACATGGAAAGTCGCTAAAGCGATGTTATGAAATGTGTTATTATCGAAATGTGGTTTCTTACCAATTATCACAAGAAGAATATTTGTGAAGGTTCATAATGAAAAGAAAAAAACAAAGATAATAACCAGTAATTATGTGATTTTTTTTTCTTGATCAAAATGTTAAATTGAATATCTTAGCATCTAACAATGTCCTTTTTTGTTCTTTTTTTTTTAGCACGGAAAAGAAATTGGAAAACTTCAATCACCTCTGAAAGAATCAAACCTGGAGAATTGGATTCAACCACCGGTAATCATTATTTTTTATTTTACAAATGTTTCTCGATGGTGCAGTATTATTTCGGCTTATCTTTGACATCTCTGACCAGTTTCATGTGTGGTGAAGGTCTTATCTCTGCAGTATGCCTGGACTGGTGACCTGAGAACTCGGGCATTTGCAGAGAGATTGGGGTTATATTTTAAAGCTGGTGTCAATTTGTTTGGGCCAACAGCTTCAATAGCCCCCAGAAGGGTACAATTGACTATAGACTCTATCTTCTCTTTTGGTCCAGTGAGGACTTGTGTTGATGGACTTGAAGGGTACTATTGACTATAGACTCTATCTTCTCTTTTGACTCAATGAGGACTTGTGTTGATGGACTTGAAGGGTACTATTGACTATAGACTCTGTCTTCTCTTTTGGTCCAGCGAGAACTTGTGTTGATGGACTTGAAGGGTACTATTGACTATACACTCTATCTTCTCTTTTGGCCCAATGAGGACTTGTGTTGATGGACTTGATGGGCAAATGCTTATTTGAGACCCTTCTAAAATATTTTGGAATTCAGCGTAGGTGCAGTTGACCTGCATTTTACAGATAGTTCCCCATGTTTCAGTATTATTTTAGGTTATCTTAGACATTTTTGACCAATTGCAAGTGTTGTAAAGGTCTTATCTCTGCAGTATGCCTGAACTGGTGATCTGAGAACTCGGGCATTTGCAGAAAGATTGGTGTTATATTTTAGAGCTGGCGTCAATTTGTTTGGGCCAACAGCTTCAATAGCCCCTAGAAGGGTATTATTGACTATAGACTCTATCTTCTCTTTTGGTCCAGTGAGGACTTGTGTTGATGGACTTGAAGGGTACTATTGACTATAGACTCTATCTTCTCTTTTGGCCCAGTGAGGACTTGTGTTGATGGGCTTGAAGGATACTATTGACTATAGACTCGATCTTCTCTTTGGCCCAATGAGGACTTGTGTTGATAGACTTGAAGGGTACTATTGACTATAGACTCGATCTTCTCTTTTGGCCCAGTGAGGACTTGTGTTGATGGGCTTGAAGGATACTATTGACTATAGACTCGATCTTCTCTTTGGCCCAATGAGGACTTGTGTTGATAGACTTGATGGGCAAATGCTTATTTGAGACCCTTCTAAAATCTTTTGGAACTCAGTGTAGGTGCAGTTGACCTGCATTTTACAGATATTTTGTGATGTTTCAGTATTATTTTATGTTATCTTAGACATTTTTGACCAATTGAAAGTGTTGTGAAGGTCTTATCTCTGCAGTATGCCTGGACTGGTGATCAGAAAACTCGGGCATTTGTGGGAAGATTGGTGTTTGTTATAGATTAGCTGGTGTCAGTTCATTTGGGGCCAACAGCTGCAATAGCCTCTCTAAATGTACTATAGACTATAGACACAATCCTTTATTTGGCCCATTCAGGACTTGTGTTGATGGACTTGATGGGCAAAGGCTACTTTGAGACACTTCTGAGATCTTCCGTTCTTCAACATAGGCGCGGTTGACCTGCATTTTACAGATAGTTCTCGATGTTTCAGTATTATTTTAGGTTATCTTAGACATTTTTGACCAATTGAAAGTGTTGTGAAGGTCTTATCTCTGCAGTATGCCTGGACTGGTGATCTGAAAACTCGGGCATTTGTGGGAAGATTGGTGTTTGTTATAGATTAGCTGGTGTCAGTTCATTTGGGGCCAACATCTGCAATAGCCTCTCTAAGTGCACTATAGACTATAGACACAATCTTCCCTTTGGCCCATTCAGGACTTGTGTTGATGGACTTGATGGGCAAAGGCTACTTTGAGACACTTCTGAGATCTTCCGTACTTCAACATAGGCGCAGTTGATTTGTTTCAACTGTTTTTTTGCATCCCCATTGACTTGTATGAGGACAAAAGAAGTTTTAAGTGAACAAAAGCCTAATGGACCTAATGGGTCAATTTTGGGTCAGTGTACCTTGGGTTGTGTTTGCTACGAATCCATGACTTGTACAGAGTATTTAAGGAAGAAGTTTGATTTTTGTTACTGTGTTCTGTTCTCCAGGGGAGGAAATACATGCAGTCTTTTGTCCCAACTTCCTAGGTGCCATCAAATTCTAGCTGTGAGGTCGTACAGGAGGCCCCCTTCCCCACATAGTCGTCCGACCACGCAGCTAGAAAGGAAATGACTTCTTTCAAAGATGCCAAATGTTTCCATCTCCAAGAACTTGCTTGAGAAAAGCTCTTCACAAGGAATACAGGGAGCGATGGGGCAGTGTTAGGTAAAATGTTCCAGACAAATGGACAAGTGCTTGGAGATGGAGAAAAGAGCCGTCTGTCAAAGCAGCAGTCTCCTTGCTAGCTGCGTGGTCGGACTCCATGAAGGAGGGCTTGTCTGACCTCACAGGCAACCTCAGATGTGTTGTGAACCAATTTCTACGTAAATTGTGTCTCCCTGGAAACAGGGAGATTAATAAAAATCAAAGTGAGGCGACTTCTTCTTTAAAAGAGCTACTAGTTTCTAAGAACTCTTCAAAGGCCAACACCAGGCACCTTGATTTTTATAGTTTTTGAACCCATAGTCTCTTTTACAACAGCTTGTTCTTACTTTAATATGTGTCTCCAAGCTCCACTGGAGAGCTCCACATCCAGCAGTTGCTCAATGGAGCTTAGAGACAGGTATCAAAGTGCTATAATGGGTTTCAAAACAAGGTGCTCAAAGTTGGCCTTTGAGGGCATCGAGTGGCAGGCTTGGATGGACCAATCCAGAGTGCTTTTGTCATTAGTTTGAGAAGGTTTTGCGATCATTCATGTGTGGTTGACCTGCAGTTGACCTGCTTCATCTACTTTTGCATTCCCATGGACTTGTATGGGGGCAGAAGCAATTCCAAATGAACAGAATCCGGGTCGACACTGGAAGAGCCAATCTACGGCTAGTGTACCTTTGACCTTTGAGGTGTGCTTGCTATGAATCCACGTGAACGTTTATAGAAGCCTTCAACTGAAAGTACAGCTGTCACAATAATAAAATACTTACTAATTAATAGAGATGTGAGCGATGGAACTGAATTACATTCATTTTGGATTTGTTCGTTAAGTTAATAATTTAATTTCATCATATTTGTTATGTTAGAGTGATTAATTTTCAGAATTAATTTTGTATATTCAGATTTGTTTTGTATATTCATTATTTTCAATTCAATTTGAATTTTGAAATTTTAAATCTGAATTTCCACATTTGATATTCGAATTTAAAAATTCTAGTTTTGGAAGATGGCTATATTTGTTCTATTTAATTCTATTCTGTACTATTCTTTTATATTCTATTCTATTTTTATATTCTATTACTCTATTCTATTCTATTTTATACTCTATTCTTTTTTCTATTCTATTCAATTATTTTATTCTATTCTATTTTCTCATATTCTATTCTTTTATATTCTTTTCTTTTGTTTTCTATTCTATTTTTTCTATTTGATTTTTTCTATCATATTCTATTCTATTCTATTCCATTTTATTCTATTATTTTATTTTCTTCTAATCCTTTTTCTTCTATTCTTTTATTTTATTTTCTATTCTATTCTGTTTTATTTTACTCTATTCTATTCTACTTTATCCTATTCCATTCTATTTTATTCTAGTCTACAAAGCAGTCTATTAAGGAATAATCATCTTATTTCACTTTTATACATTGACGTATTTATTGCAATTTGTTTTCAAATTTGAATTCAGATAATTCATTTTGCTATCATTAATTTTGGATTTGTTGAAATACGGAACTGTTGTGATTCAGAAATTTGGTTACATCCGAACCTCTGAATAACAAAAATTTTGAATGAATTTATATTTGTAATGAAACAAATCTCACATGTCTACTAATTAAACAATCATTTTAAAAAAAGATTTTAAAAAATGTGAAAAAAATCCAGGGGGCCCAGAGGTGGGCTTTAAGGCTCGGTTCACACTGCCGTGACTTGGGATCCGACTTGTGAGACCCCAAGTCACATGACACGTGAAATCCCATGTCAGTCAATGAGAGCCATCTTAATTAGTACTACTGAAGTTGCTCCGACTTCAGAAAAGGTTCCTGTACTACTTCAAGGCAACTTCTATCTGACTTTTGCCCATAGACTTTAATAGAAGTCGCCTCCAAGTCGGATCCTCATCTATATTGATGTAATTTGGATCCGACATTACAAGAGGATTACTCAGGCATTCCCTGAAAGCTGCTTCAGAGTCGCTTCCAAGTAATACTCAAGTCGCCAGGCAAAGTCACCAGGCGACTTGGAGGGTTTGGCAGGGAGGGGAGGAGGACACTGAATGGAAGCCAGTGAAGGGATTGGCAGGGAGGGGAGGAGGACACTGAGTGGAGGTCAGTGGAGGATTTGGCAGAGAGGGGTGGAGGACACTGAATGGAGGCCAGTGGAGGGATTGGCAGAGAGGGATGGAGGACACTGAATGGAGGCCAGTGGAGGGATTGGCAAAGAGGGGTGGAGGACACTGAGTGGAGGCCAGTGGAGGGATTGGCAGAGAGGGTTGGAGGACACTAAATGGAAGCCAGTGAAGGGATTGGCAGAGAGGGTTGGAAGACACTGAATGGAGACCAGTGGAGGGATTGGCAGAGAGGGGTGGAAGACACTGAATGGAGACCAGTGGAGGGATTGGCAGAGAGGGATGGAGGACACTGAATAGAGGCCAGTGGAGGGATTGGCAGAGAGGGATGGAGGACACTGAATAGAGGCCAGTGGAGGGATTGGCAAATAGGGATGGAGGACACTAAATGAAGACCAGTGGAGGGATTGGCAGAGAGGGATGGAGGACATTGAGTAGAGGCCAGTGGAGGGATTGGCAGAAAGGGATGGAGGACACTGAGTGGAGGCCAGTGGAGGGATTGGTAGAAAGGAATGGAGGACACTGAGTGGAGGCCAGTGGGGGACTGGCAGAGAGGGGTGGAGGACATTGAGTGGAGGCCAGTGGAGGGATTGGCAGAGAGGGGTGGAGGACACTGAATGGGGGCCAGTGGAGGGATTGGCAGAGAGGGGTGGAGGACACTGAATGGAGGCCAGTGGAGGGATTGGCAGAGAGGGATGGAGGACACTGAGTGGAGGCCAGTGGAGGGATTGGCAGAGAGGCGTGGAGGACACTGAGTGGAGGCCAGTGGAGGGATTGGCAGATAGGGGTGGAGGACACTGAGTGGAGACCAGTGGAGGGATTGGCAGAGAGGGGTGGAGGACACTGAATGGAGACCAGTGGAGGGATTGGCAGAGAGGGGTGGAGGACACTGAATGGAAGCCAGTGGAGGGATTGGCAGAGAGGGATGGAGGACACTGAGTGGAGGCCAGTGGAGGGATTGGCAGAGAGGGATGGAGGACACTGAGTGGAGGCCAGTGGAGGGATTGGCAGAGAGGGGTGGAGGACACTGAGTGGAGGCCAGTGGAGGGATTGGCAGAGAGGGGTGGAATACATTGAGTGGAGGCCAGTGGAGGGATTGGCAGAGAGGGGTGGAGGACATTGAGTGGAGGCCAGTGGAGGGATTGGCAGAGAGGGGTGGAGGACACTGAGTGGAGACCAGTGGAGGGATTGGCAGAGAGGGGTGGAGGACACTGAATGGAGACCAGTGGAGGGATTGGCAGAGAGGGGTGGAGGACACTGAATGGAGACCAGTGGAGGGATTGGCAGAGAAGGGTGGAGGACACTGAATGGAGGCCAGTGGAGGGATTGGCAGAGAGGGATGGAGGACACTGAGTGGAGGCCAGTGGAGAGATTGGCAGAGAGGGATGGAGGACACTGAGTGGAGGCCAGTGGAGGGATTGGCACAGAGGGGTGGAGGACACTGAGTGGAGGCCAGTGGAGGGATTGGCAGAGAGGGGTGGAGGACATTGAGTGGAGGCCAGTGGAGGGATTGGCAGAAAGGGATGGAGGACACTGAGTGGAGGCCAGTGGAGGGATTGGCACAGAGGGGTGGAGGACACTGAGAGGAGGCCAGTGGAGGGATTGGCAGAGAGGGATGGAGGACACTAAGTGGAGGCCAGTGGAGGGATTGGCAGAAAGGGATGGAGGACACTGAGTGGAGGCCAGTGGAGGGACTGGCAGAGAGGGATGGAGGACATTGAGTGGAGGCCAGTGGAGGGATTGGCAGAGAGGGATGGAGGACACTGAATGGAGGCCAGTGGAGGGATTGGTAGAGAGGGGTGACAGATACAGAATGGTTAGTAAGGTAGGTGAATCTAGCAGCGGCATTCATGATGGACTGAAGAGGGGATAGCCTGCGATGAGGTCGGCCAATGAGGAGGGAGTTACAATAGTTAAGGCGAGATATAACCAGGGAGGGAATAAGTTGCTTAGTGGTCTCCGAGGTTAGGAACGGTGTATGTTGGAGATGTGAAAAGCTGACCAGCACGGGCCTTTACACTAAATCCTTGGAAAAAGAAAGCTTCTGTAGAGGACCTTCCATGGTCTACAACCACCAGATGCTCATCAAGAAGCAGATTTTCGCCTTTATTTGCCAGCTTTGTTTTCTTTCCCTTGTTGCTAAGAGCTCTCAGCCTCTATGGATCCACACAGCCGTCGCTCCTCCGCTGTCAGGCAGCGCCTTCGAAAGTTCATTTTCTCTGAGAATGTTTGTTTGATTGAACAAGATATAATTTGCTGTATCGATGGACGGAGAAGAAATGTAATCAAGGAACAGCATAACTGATTAGACCATTCTGGCAATGGAGAGGGAAATTAGCCGCGCGTTGTTGTTTGACTTATGTTCTGCTATTGAGTATCTTTCATTAGGCGGGCTTTGCTCTGCGGAGGGGAGAGTGTGTTTTATGATCGTTGTGCTGAAATTACAGTGCTAGGCATAGCAAATGACCTACCTCTTGGGCACAAGTTGTAACATTGTCTCGGGGATTTTATTGTGCCGTCAGCCAATTGCAACGAAATATACCTGGATTTGTCTTCTGAATGTTTTTGGGTTACTAAGACGTCATTCCAAAGAGAAGCTATTCTCTTCTCTCGTTTGGGGTGGTTGTCACTTACCTGAAACCAGGGGCGGACTGACCATTTGGGCACTGGGGCACTGCCCGAGGGCCCAGGGTCAGTAGGGGGCCCCATGAGATGCCCCTAGTACCTTTCATAGGCTTTTTTGGGTGTGGGTGAGGTCACAGGGGTCTCCTGATCCCCTATTGCCTTGGGGCCCCATGAGTTGTCAGTCTGCCCCTGCCTGAAACCATTCTATGGATCTGTCATGGAGTACATATATTGCATGCATTTATATTTATTACAGGGACTTATATAGTGCCATCAATTTACATATATATTGTACATTCACATCGGTCCCTAACCCTCAAGGGGTGTACAATCTAAGGTCCCTAACCATCAAGGGGTGTACAATCTAAGGTCCCTAACCCTCAAGGGGTGTACAATCTAAGGTCCCTAACCCTCAAGGGGTGTACAATCTAAGGTCCCTAACCCTCAAGGGGTGTACAATCTAAGGTCCCTAACCATCAAGGGGTGTACAATCTAAGGTCCCTAACCCTCAAGGGGCGTACAATCTAAGGTCCCTAACCCTCAAGGGGCGTACAATCTAAGGTCCCTAACCCTCAAGGGGCGTACAATCTAAGGTCCCTAACCCTCAAGGGGTGTACAATCTAAGGTCCCTAACTCACATTCATACATACACATACTAGGGCCAATTAAGACAGGATCCAGTGCACCTACCAGCATGTCTTCGGAGTGTGGGTGGAAACCGGAGTAACCAGAGGAATCCCACACAGGCACAGGGAGAACATGCAAACTCTAGGCAGGTGGTGCCATGGTTGGGATTCGAACCAATGACCCTAGTACTGCCAGGCGGAAGCGCTAACCATTTAGCCATCTTTAGGGAACAGGGGTGGACTGACAACTCATGGGGCCCCTGGGCAACAGGGGATCATGGAGCCCCCGTGTCCTCGCCCACACTCAAACTACACCCAAAAAAGCCTATGAAAGGTACCAGGGACATCTCATGGGGACCCTACTGACCCCGGGCACCTCAGGCAGTGCCCAAGAGTCCAAATGGTCAGTCCGTCCCTGTTAGGGAATGATGTGTTTATGTACTCAGCAACAGTACCATTTTAACCCCTCTACATTGCCTACAGCCAGTGCTCTTAATAGGCCGTGGTGCTTTGAGCCAATAGGTGGGGCTCCTAATTTTCCCCTTCAAATCAATGAACACTGTCTTTTGTTCAATTTTCATATGCTTGTGCCCATAGAGCCCCCCCTGTATATTCCAGTATGACAACGGTCCCATTCAGGTTTGCTAAAGGGGTGGACCTGCTGCTCTGAAACACATAGCTACCCCCCCCGGCTTGACGTCATCCCGCTCCAACAGTATCATTTTAACCCCTTTATGTTGCCTACAGCCAGTGCTCTTAGGCCGTGGTGCTCTGAGCCAATAGGTGGGGCTCCTAATTTTCCCCTTCAAATCGATGAACACTGCATTTTGTTCAATTTTCATATGCTTGTGCCCATAGAGCCCCCCCCTGTATATTCCAGTATGACAATGGTCCCATTCAGGTTTGCTAAAGGGGTGGACCTGCTGCTCTGAAACGCGTAGTTAGCCCCCCCTCTCAGCTTGACGTCATCCCGTTCCACATCACTTCTGACGTACGGCTGCTGGAGCGTTCCACACTGGGTCTCACTGGTGAGGTTGCTCCCAGCTGCTTCATGCTTTAGGTATGCATTGGTGGTTCTTCCATGGTGAGCTCTGCATTTGCAACACCCAGTCGCTCTCCTGACAAACGCTGCAGATGCTTTAGGACGATGTCATGTGACTGCATTTTTAACCTTTAAACTGTGTTATAATGAAGTCTTAGATGGTGCCCCACCCCCACCCCGTATTTTCTATCTCTTATTTTTTCCCCATTTTGATTAGTTACACAGTGCTGATATCATTGTCAGCAGTGCCTATCCAGCTTATGATCATCAGTAGTTCATTGTGAGCTGTCAGTGGCTGTGCAGGGAGCTATCACATGAGCAGGCTGCTGGCCCAATCAGCTGAGCCCAGGGAATTCCTCTCCCTACATCTCCACATAACAAAGGATCACATTATACGGCCATGTTAGGTCAATTCTGTCACCATTCCATGGATCTATTCATGGATAATGTGCTTGGATATATGGTACAGAGCTCCAGTCCTGTGACTTTGATGGTGACCCTTTGTGATGCCAGAACAAAGATGGCGCCAATCTTCTTGATGTTCAGCTACATTTGTAAAGCTGTCCATTTCTGGCTATTTTTAGAGTTATTATTTCATACATAAAAATGACTGGGGAGTTATTATTACATAGAGAGAGTTATTATCACATATAAAATGACTGGGGAGTTATTATTACATATATAAAAATGACTGGGGAGTTATTATTACATATATAAAAATGACTGGGGAGTTATTATTACATATATAAAATGACTGGGGAGTTACTTCATATATAAAAATGACTGGGGAGTTATTATTACATAGAGAGAGTTATTATTACATATATAAAATGACTGGGGAGTTATTATTACATATATAAAATGACTGGGGAGTTACTTCATATATAAAAATGACTGGGGAGTTATTATTTCATATATAAAAATGACTGGGGAGTTATTATTATTTAGAGAGAGTTATTATTTCATATATAAAAATGACTGGGGAGTTATTTCATATATAAAAATGACTGGGGAGTTATTATTACATAGAGAGAGTTATTATTTCATATATAAAAATGACTGGGGAGTTATTATTTCACATATAAAAATGACTGGGGAGTTATTATTTCACATATAAAAATGACTGGGGAGTTATTATTACATATATAAAAATGACTGGGGAGTTATTATTTCATATATAAAAATGACTGGGGAGTTATTATTACATATATAAAATGACTGGGGAGTTACTTCATATATAAAAATGACTGGGGAGTTATTATTTCATATATAAAAATGACTGGGGAGTTATTATTTCATATATAAAAATGACTGGGGAGTTATTATTACATATATAAAAATGACTGGGGAGTTATTTCATATATAAAAATGACTGGGGAGTTATTATTACATAGAGAGAGTTATTATTTCATATATAAAAATGACTGGGGAGTTATTATTTCATATATAAAAATGACTGGGGAGTTATTATTTCACATATAAAAATGACCGGGGAGTTATTATTAAATATATAAAAATGACTGGGGAGTTATTATTTCATATATAAAAATGACTGGGGAGTTATTATTACATATATAAAATGACTGGGGAGTTACTTCATATATAAAAATGACTGGGGAGTTATTATTTCATATATAAAAATGACTGGGGAGTTATTATTTCATATATAAAAATGACTGGGGAGTTAATATTACATATATAAAAATGACTGGGGAGTTATTTCATATATAAAAATGACTGGGGAGTTATTATTTCATATATAAAAATGACTGGGGAGTTATTATTACATATATAAAAATGACTGGGGAGTTATTATTTCATATATAAAAATGACTTGGGAGTTATTATTTCATATATAAAAATGACTGGGGAGTTATTATTACATATATAAAAATGACTGGGGAGTTATTATTTCATATATAAAAATGACTGGGGAGTTATTATTACATATATAAAAATGACTGGGGAGTTATTATTACATATATAAAAATGACTGGGGAGTTATTATTAAATATATAAAAATGACTGGGGAGTTATTTCATATATAAAAATGACTGGGGAGTTATTATTAAATATATAAAAATGACTGGGGAGTTATTTCATATATAAAAATGACTGGGGAGTTATTATTTCATATATAAAAATGACTGGGGAGTTATTATTAAATATATAAAAATGACTGGGGAGTTATTATTACATATATAAAAATGACTGGGGAGTTATTATTAAATATATAAAAATGACTGGGGAGTTATTATTTCATATATAAAAATGACTGGGGAGTTATTACATATATAAAAATGACTGGGGAGTTATTATTACATATATAAAAATGACTGGGGAGTTATTATTTCATATATAAAAATGACTGGGGAGTTATTATTACATATATAAAATGACTGGGGAGTTACTTCATATATAAAAATGACTGGGGAGTTATTATTAAATATATAAAAATGACTGGGGAGTTATTATTACATATATAAAAATGACCGGGGAGTTATTACATATATAAAAATGACTGGGGAGTTATTATTTCATATATAAATGACTGGGGAGTTATTATTTCATATATATAAAATGACTGGGGAGTTATTATTACATATAAAAATGACTGGGGAGTTATTATTAAATATATAAAAATGACTGGGGAGTTATTATTAAATATATAAAAATGACTGGGGAGTTATTATTAAATATATAAAAATGACCGGGGAGTTATTTCATATATAAAAATGACTGGGGAGTTATTTCATATATAAAAATGACTGGGGAGTTATTATTTCATATATAAAAATGACTGGGGAGTTATTATATATATAAAAATGACTGGGGAGTTATTATTTCATATATAAAAATGACTGGGGAGTTATTATTAAATATATAAAAATGACTGGGGAGTTATTTCATACATAAAAATGACTGGGGAGTTATTATTAAATATATAAAAATGACTGGGGAGTTATTATTAAATATATAAAAATGACTGGGGAGTTATTATTAAATATATAAAAATGACCGGGGAGTTATTATTTCATATATAAAATGACTGGGGAGTTACTTCATATATAAAAATGACTGGGGAGTTATTATTTCATATATAAAAATGACTGGGGAGTTATTATTACATATATAAAAATGACTGGGGAGTTATTATTACATATATAAAAATGACTGGGGAGTTATTATTAAATATATAAAAATGACTGGGGAGTTATTTCATATATAAAAATGACTGGGGAGTTATTATTAAATATATAAAAATGACTGGGGAGTTATTTCATATATAAAAATGACTGGGGAGTTATTATTTCATATATAAAAATGACTGGGGAGTTATTATTAAATATATAAAAATGACTGGGGAGTTATTATTAAATATATAAAAATGACTGGGGAGTTATTATTTCATATATAAAAATGACTGGGGAGTTATTACATATATAAAAATGACTGGGGAGTTATTATTATTTAGAGAGAGTTATTATTTCATATATAAAAATGACTGGGGAGTTATTATTTCATATATAAAAATGACTGGGGAGTTATTATTTCATATATAAAAATGACTGGGGAGTTATTATTAGATATATAAAAATGACTGGGGAGTTATTATTTCATATATAAAAATTACTGGGGAGTTATTATTACATATATAAAATGACTGGGGAGTTACTTCATATATAAAAATGACTGGGGAGTTATTATTTCATATATAAAAATGACTGGGGAGTTATTATTTCATATATAAAAATGACTGGGGAGTTATTATTACATATATAAAAATGACTGGGGAGTTATTTCATATATAAAAATGACTGGGGAGTTATTATTACATATATAAAAATGACTGGGGAGTTATTATTTCATATATAAAAATGACTGGGGAGTTATTATTACATATATAAAATGACTGGGGAGTTACTTCATATATAAAAATGACTGGGGAGTTATTATTTCATATATAAAAATGACTGGGGAGTTATTATTTCATATATAAAAATGACTGGGGAGTTAATATTACATATATAAAAATGACTGGGGAGTTATTTCATATATAAAAATGACTGGGGAGTTATTATTTCATATATAAAAATGACTGGGGAGTTATTATTACATATATAAAAATGACTGGGGAGTTATTATTACATATATAAAAATGACTGGGGAGTTATTATTAAATATATAAAAATGACTGGGGAGTTATTTCATATATAAAAATGACTGGGGAGTTATTATTTCATATATAAAAATGACTGGGGAGTTATTATTAAATATATAAAAATGACTGGGGAGTTATTATTAAATATATAAAAATGACTGGGGAGTTATTATTTCATATATAAAAATGACTGGGGAGTTATTACATATATAAAAATGACTGGGGAGTTATTATTACATATATAAAAATGACTGGGGAGTTATTATTTCATATATAAAAATGACTGGGGAGTTATTATTACATATATAAAATGACTGGGGAGTTACTTCATATATAAAAATGACTGGGGAGTTATTATTTCATATATAAAAATGACTGGGGAGTTATTATTACATATATAAAAATGACTGGGGAGTTATTATTTCATATATAAAAATGACTGGGGAGTTATTATTACATATATAAAAATGACTGGGGAGTTATTATTACATATATAAAAATGACTGGGGAGTTATTATTAAATATATAAAAATGACTGGGGAGTTATTATTAAATATATAAAAATGACTGGGGAGTTATTTCATATATAAAAATGACTGGGGAGTTATTATTAAATATATAAAAATGACTGGGGAGTTATTTCATATATAAAAATGACTGGGGAGTTATTATTTCATATATAAAAATGACTGGGGAGTTATTATTTCATATATAAAAATGACTGGGGAGTTATTACATATATAAAAATGACTGGGGAGTTATTATTACATATATAAAAATGACTGGGGAGTTATTATTTCATATATAAAAATGACTGGGGAGTTATTATTACATATATAAAATGACTGGGGAGTTACTTCATATATAAAAATGACTGGGGAGTTATTATTAAATATATAAAAATGACTGGGGAGTTATTATTACATATATAAAAATGACTGGGGAGTTATTATTTCATATATATAAAATGACTGGGGAGTTATTACATATATAAAAATGACTGGGGAGTTATTATATATATAAAAATGACTGGGGAGTTATTATTTCATATATAAAAATGACTGGGGAGTTATTATTACATATATAAAAATGACTGGGGAGTTATTATTAAATATATAAAAATGACTGGGGAGTTATTTCATACATAAAAATGACTGGGGAGTTATTATTAAATATATAAAAATGACTGGGGAGTTATTATTTCATATATAAAAATGACTGGGGAGTTATTATTAAATATATAAAAATGACTGGGGAGTTATTATTTCATATATAAAATGACTGGGGAGTTATTATTTCATATATAAAATGACTGGGGAGTTATTATTTCATATATATAAATGACTGGGGAGTTATTATTTCATATATAAAAATGACTGGGGAGTTATTACATATATAAAAATGACCGGGGAGTTATTATTAAATATATAAAAATGACTGGGGAGTTATTATTAAATATATAAAAATGACTGGGGAGTTATTATTTCATATATAAAAATGACTGGGGAGTTATTATTAAATATATAAAAATGACTGGGGAGTTATTATTACATATATAAAATGACTGGGGAGTTATTATTACATATAAAAATGACTGGGGAGTTATTATTAAATATATAAAAATGACTGGGGAGTTATTATTAAATATATAAAAATGACTGGGGAGTTATTATTAAATATATAAAAATGACTGGGGAGTTATTATTAAATATATAAAAATGACCGGGGAGTTATTTCATATATAAAAATGACTGGGGAGTTATTATTACATATATAAAAATGACCGGGGAGTTATTATTTCATATATAAAAATGACTGGGGAGTTATTATTTCATATATAAAAATGACTGGGGAGTTATTATTACATAGAGAGAGTTATTATTTCATATATAAAATGACTGGGGAGTTATTATTACATAGAGAGAGTTATTATTTCATATATATAATGACTGGGGAGTTATTATTTCATATATAAAATGACTGGGGAGTTATTATTTCATATATATAATGACTGGGGAGTTCTTATTATTATTTGGGAGTTAATATAACATACTACATGGGTGTGTTGTGATTTGAACCCTACAAAACGAATGGACTCAAATCGCACAGCAAACAATCACAGTGCGATTCCTGCCCACATCACATGCGGTTTCCCGCACGGCGTCAGCGTGAACCAGCGCTCAATACTTTATATAAGGTCACTTACAATTCCAACGAATCTCCCGAGGACAACAGGAGAAAGAAAAGGAAAACAAAGGTTATTCTTCCCAACTTGCTTGATTGCCTTGGTTAAAGGATCCATGGGGTGTGTAATGTTCCTTATTGCTTGAAGGACTTAACTAGCAGTAAATCTAAGTCACACAATTAAATTGAAGTAAAAGGCCCATGTATACCCTTCCCAACAATAAACCGGCTTCGGCTTTATCTCAGGGATTCATTAAATCCACATATACTGTTGTCTCTCGCTGTCCATTATGTCACTACTATTTAGAAAGACAGAATTCTCCCTCCGCAGCTCAGCATTGTTGGTTCCCCGCAGGCCAATCAATTTATAAAACAGTGCTGGAGACAGTGGGGGGGCCGGGGCTGCAGGAATCCAGCATCTGTCTCCATTTCTGGACTGCAGTTTTGGCACTGACAGACGTCTCTGCAAGGACACCGCTTCATGGCAGTCCTTTGGCAAGGAATGTATGGCTTGTGTATTGCAATATTAGCACAATTATTCCTCTTTGTATACCGCCAGCATTTTTCTGAAGTCTTTCGCCGTATGAAGAATCGAGCAAATCGAGAAGGAAGGATTAACGCAACTCAACAAGCAGTTAAGCGAAGGTCAAAGTTTTACAGTTTGTTTCCTGTAGAAAGCAGCCACGGCCTAAGTAGAAAAGCCCGACCGCTGCCAGCATGCCGCAGGAGCCTTTCTCTTCATGTGGAAGCAGTGGTTTCTCTGCAAAGGTCTGACACCCACCCCTGCTGAGTCACAGCTAGAGCCCTCCGTTCAGATGGAAGCGCCTTCACTCATTGCACAGCTATATGTCTGATTTCAAAGTCAAAGTGTTGAAATTCTACCAGGGGCAGACTGACAATTCATGGGGCCCCCAAGCAATAGGGTATCATGGGGCCCCTGTGACCTTGCCCACAGTCAAAGAACACCCCAAAAAAAAGCCTACCAAAAAGTTACTAGGGGCATTTTATGGGGCCCCCTACTGACCCCGGGCCCTCGGGCAGTGCCCGAATGCTCGAATGGTCAGTCTGCCCCTGACCTCTGCAGAGAGACCACTGATTGCAGAGCTATAGGTCTGACTCAGACATTGTACTGAACCTTTGCAGAGAGAACTCTAATTGCAAAACTATAGGTCTGATTTAGAAGTTGGGGTGTTGAACCATTGCATGGAGACCACAGACTGCAATGCTTAAGGTCTGACTCAGGCATTGGAGTGTCGAACCTCTGCAGAGAGACCACTGATTGCAAACCTATAGGTCTGGCTCAGAAGATGGAGTGTTGAACCTCTGCAGAGAGACCACTGATTGCAAACCTATAGGTCTGATTCAGAAGTTGGCAGGTTGATCCTTTGCAGAGAGACGCCTGATTGCAAAGTTATAGGTCTGGCTCAGAAGTTGGAGTGTTGAACTGTTGCAGAGAGACCACTCTTTTCAAAGCTATAGGTCTGGCTCAGAAGATGGAGTGTTGAACCTCTGCAGAGAGACCACTGATTGCAAACCTATAGGTCTGATTCAGAAGTTGGCAGGTTGATCCTTTGCAGAGAGACGCCTGATTGCAAAGTTATAGGTCTGGCTCAGAAGTTGGAGTGTTGAACTGTTGCAGAGAGACCACTCTTTTCAAAGCTATAGGTCTGACTCAGAAGTTGGCAGGTTGATCCTTTGCAGAGAGCAGAGGCAGACTGACCATTTGGAAACCCAAGCACTGCCCAACAGCCCGGGGTGAGTAGGGGGCCCCATTAGATGCCCCTGGTAACTTTTCCATAGGCTTTTTTGAGTTTGGGCAAGGACACAGGGGCCCCATGATCCCCTATTGCCCGGGGGCCCCATGAGTTGTCAGTCCACCCTTGACTGATTGCAAAGCTATAGGTCTGGCTCAAAAGTTGGACTATTGAACAATTGCAGAGAGACCACAGATTGAAAACTAAAGGTCTGACTCAGACATTGGAGTGTTGAACCTCTGCAGAGAGACCACTGATTGCAAAGCTATAGGTCTGGCTCAGAAGTTTGAGTGTTGAAACATTGCAGGGAGACAGACCACTGATTGAAATCTATAGGTTTTACTCAGACATTGAAGTGTTGAACCTCTGCAGGGAAACCACTCATTGCAAAGCTATAGGTCTGCCTCAGAAGTTTGAGTATTGAACCTCTGCAGAGAGACCACTGACTGCAAAGCTATAGGTCCAACTCAGACATTGCACTGAACCTTTTCAGAGAGAACACTAATTGCAAAACTATAGGTCTGATTTAGAAGTTGGTGTATTGAACCATTGCAGGGAGACCACAGACTGCAATGCTACAGGTCTGACTCAGACATTGGAGTGTCTAACCTCTGCAGAGAGACCACTTATTACAAACCTATAGGCCTGATTCAGAAGTTGGCAGATTGATCCTTTGCAGAGGGACCACTGATTGCAAAGCTATAGGTCTGGATCAGAAGTTGGAGTGTTGAAACATTGCAGATAGACCAAAGATTAAAAACTAAAGATCTTACTCAGACATTGGAGTGCTGAACCTCTGCAGGGAGACCACTGATTGCAAAGCTATAGGTCGGACTCAGACATTGTACTGAACCTTTGCAGAGAGACCACTGATTGCAAAACTATAGGTCTGACTGAGAAGTTGGAACGCTGAACTGTTGCAGAGAGACCACTGATTGCAAAACTATAGGTCGGACTGAGAGGTTGAAGTGTGGAACTGTTGCAGAGAGACCACTGATTGCAAAGCTATAGGTCGGACTGAGAGGTTGAAGTGTTGAACCGTTGCAGAGAGACCACTGATTGCAAAACTATAGGTCGGACTGAGAGGTTGAAGTGTGGAACCGTTGCAGAGAGACCACTGATTGCAAAGCTATAGGTCGGACTGAGAGGTTGAAGTGTTGAACCGTTGCAGAGAGACCACTGATTGCAAAGCTATAGGTTTGGCTCACAAGTTGGACTGTTGAACCTTTGCAGAGAGACCAAAGCTATAGGTCTGACTGAAAAGTTGGAGTGTTGAGCCTCTGCACAGAGACCTCTGATTGTAAACCTATAGGTCTGTATCAAACGTTGGAGTGTTGAACCTTTGCAGAGAGACCACTGTTTCCACACAGAGAACAAGAGTCCTGCTGACAGAGGACAGGATCGTATACTGTGGCTTATTTGTAAAGAAGAGTTTTCAAACCAAAGCATTTAGCTGACCTAGAGAAGATAGTTTGTTTATTCCTCAACAATTCAAACTAAAACTTTCTCCTTACAGCGACTGTAAATGCTTGATTTTTTAAATTAAAATCACAAACATGTCATACTTATCTGCTCTGCGTAATGGTTTTGCACAAAGCAGCCCCAATCCTCTTCTTCCCCGGTCTCCCGCCAGCGCTCCTGGCTTCCCACATCCGCCAGGTGCCCCCATAGCAAGTCGATTCCTATGGGGGCACTCGCGTGGACTCGATCCCGAGCCAGGCTTTGTATGTCCATTGACACACAGAGCATGGCTTGGCCCTGGCCCCTGCTCCCTCCTCACTGTCTGTGATTGACAGCAGCAGGAGCCAGTGGATCCAGATACTATCTCTGAGCCAATGGGGCGTCTTGCAAATATCAAAATGCCTTGATGGGTGGATGTCAGTCTGGAGGAGTGGGAAGTGCTATGTATTTCCATAGTTAACGCCCACAAGTGAAGCTGAACCTCCATGATTGAAAGGGGTGAGCAGGGGCAAACTGACCATTTGTAAACTTGAGACTGCCCGGGGTCAGTAGGGGGCCCCATGAGATGCCCCTGGTACCTTTGTCATAGGCTGTTTTGAGTTTGGGCAAGGACACAGGGGCCCCATGATCCCCTATTGCCTGGGGGCCCCATGAGTTGTCAGCCTGCCCCTGGGGGTGGGGCAGGGTGGACCAGGGACAGTCAAGTGGTCCTTCAGCCAGAGAATTAGGGCTTCACCTGCCTTGCCGCAGCTTCTAATGCACACTGGAGCAGCTCACAGTGTGCAGTGAAATGAGCGTAAGCCATTGCAGTCCAGGAGAGAAGCCCATACAACTGTGCAAGCCTGAAGGGAAGGCTGGGGGGTCATCTTTAAATAAACACTTCATTCATCCGAAGTAATCCATGGCATTCGATTATTATGCAAATCGGTCCCTTTTCTTTCTGTGTCAATAAACCCAAACAAAACATTCCCTTTCAGCGGATTGTGATGGAAGATGAGATAGTCCGGGAAAGGGTTAACGCATTGTTCTACATACCATTATTGCTCTATAATTCCCTCATCATTCCCAAACAGAACTTCGCACTCAGCCCTCGGTGATTTTATGGAAGAATAATTACTTACATCATCAAATAAAGAGAAGGCGTAAGTCAGTCTCCGGAGTCGGGATTAGCAGATCCGAAGACATTCCTAGGAAAAGAAAAAAAATAAAAAATCAGACTGCTCACCGCCTGCCGAGTTTCTGGTTCAAAGTCAGAAGTCAGACGTATACCCAACCAGTCAGAGAAATTTTTTTTTTCTCATTGCAAAAAAAAAAAATAAATAAAAAGCAAACTGCCAAAAGCGAAGCCTTAAATGCTCTGGGATCTGTGAAGGTCATAAACGTAGAGAAGAAATGAATTCCTAGTGAAGGGAAAGAAGGAGATGTAATTAGCACTTGTCCGGTATGAGGCTTGTTGGTCGGCATATAAAACAGAAGCTCCAGATCCGTCTTGTATGTTCAGAAAGTTCTGGAGGACGGAGAGGAGAACTCTTCTTGTCTTCTTCTGATAAAAGAAGGAGATGATAGGAGCTGATAGGATCCCCTTCGGGCCTGTTTACGAAGATCAGCCAACTAAGAACATTTTGTTTTGTGTCCTTGTTGGCCTTAAATTCTTTTCTGCATGTCGTCCTTGTTTGTCGCTTGTTTTCTTTTTCCAATTTATAAAAGTTTTAAGGCATATACTCAATGGCCACTTTATTAGGTACACCTTGCTAGAATCGGGTTGGACTCCCTTTTGCCTTCAGAACTGCCTAGTCTACACCCACCTATGCTCTCACCTCAACGACAACAACCTCCTCGATCCCCTACAGTCCGGCTTCCATCCCCTACACTCCACCAAAACTGCCTTACTCAAACTCTCCAACGACCTGCTAACCGCTAAAGCTAATGGCCACTATTCAGTGCTCCTACTCCTTGACCTCTCAGTGGCCTTCGACACAGTCGACCACCCCCTCCTCCTCAAAGAACTACACTCCCTCGGCCTCAGAGATTCTGCTCTCTCCTGGCTCTCATCCTACCTGTCACAACGCTCTTTCAGCTTAACCTATAATGCTACCACCTCCCCCTCACTCCCCCTCTCTGTTGGGGTCCCTCAAGGCTTCGTCCTCGGGCCCCTTCTCTTCTCCATCTACACCTCCTCCCTTGGCCAACTCATACACTCTCACGGCTTCAACTACCACCTCTATGCCGACGACACACAAATCTATCTCTCAACCCCCCACCTCACCACCTCAGTCTCCGCCCGAATCACACACCTACTGAGCGACATATCAGACTGGATGTCGCTCCACTTCCTTAAACTGAACCTCTCCAAAACCGAGTTTCTTGTTTTCCCCCCAGCCCGGACACCACCCCCCATTGACTTCTCCATCATGTCCAACAACGCCACCATCAAACCCGCCCCGCAGGCCAGAGTACTTGGTGTCATTCTGGACTCCAAGCTATCCTTCCAGCCCCAAGTCCAATCTTTAACACACTCATGCAGACTCCACGTCCGCAACATCGCCAAAATCCGCACGTTCCTAACCCCAGAAACCACTAAACAGCTCATCCACTCCCTCATCATATCACGACTCGACTACTGCAACTCCCTCCTCACTGGCCTGCCTCGCCGCTGGCTATCCCCGCTTCAGTTGATCCTGAATACGGCAGCCAGACTCATTCACCTTTCCAACCTCTACATCTCCGCCACCCCCCTCTGCCAATCCCTCCACTGGCTTCCGATTGCGCAACGGATCAAATTCAAAATCCTAACACTGACGTACAAAGCTGTCCACCATACTGCCCCGAACTACATCACTGACCTAATATCCAAGTACCGCCCAGCACGCACACTCCGCTCCTCACAAGACCTCCTTCTCTCTAGTTCCCTGGTCTCCTCCTCCCATGCCCACCTCCAGGACTTCTCCAAGGTGTCACCCATCCTCTGGAACTCCCTGCCCCAACCCATCAGATTATCGCCTACTCTCCTCCCCTTTAGGCGCACCCTGAAAACCCACCTCTTCAGGGAAGCCTACCCCACCCCCCTAGTCATCTTCATCACATCTACATGCCTAAATGCGTTAAGCTGCTGCCATGTGATTGGCTGATTAGCAGTTTTATTACTAAACAATTGAACAGGCGTACCTAATAGATAAAAAAAAATAATAATTCGCATTTAGGCCTTTTTAGCATTGCAACCACTATATTGCTGGTGTACCAGCCTCTGTAGACTCTTCCCCCAGAAGACCTGAAACATGCACTTGGTCCAGTGACAGGTTTTTTGCTTCATGCACAGCCACCATCTTCTGGGTTCCACTGGCACCAAAGTCAAACATAGACCAATAGCCATCTTCAAGGAATAGATGGCATATTGCTTTGAGCAATATGCCAACAACTAGCTGCTGAGCCCCCTGTGCCACCCAAGTGCCTCCTGTGACTGTCCCTTTGCATCCACTGTTCCTATTCACCCCTCCTTTGATCCCTCATGCTCCTGTGGTCCATGTGCACCTCTGTGATCCCTTATGTCTTCAGTGTTCTTGCTTCCAGCATTTTCTTTGCCCCCTGTGCATCTCCATTACTCCTAGAGCATCAAATGACCCTTGTGCTCTGTGTTTCCAAGATCATGGCACCCCAGTGTTTCCAGAGACTCAATCTGTGTTCCTGTAATCCCAGTACCCTAGTGCACCCCCACATTTTTACTCCCGTGTTACTGTGATTCCAGCACCCCAGGGCTCCCAGAGACTCTCTCTTGTGTCCAGGTGATAACAGAACCCCAGTACTCCCAGACACCCCCACTATTGTGTTTCTTCAATCCCGGCACTCCAATGCTCTCAGAGATTCTCACCTGTGTTCCTGTGATACCTGAACCCCAGTTCTCACCTTAGATTCTCACCTTTGATTCTGTGATAGCAGCAATCCATTGTTTCCAGAGACTCTTAACCCAGTACTCTTGTGATCCTAGTACCCAGGTGCTCCCAGAAACTTACTGTGATTTAAGCAATCCAGTACTTCTGAAAAATATGCGATTTTGTGATCACAATACCCCAGTGCTCCCAGAGACTCTCACTCTTGTGTTCCTCTGACCCCAGTGCTTCTATTGACCCTCCTTCCTGTACTCCTGTAATTCCCCTCCTGTGGTCCCATGATCCCAGTGCTTCCAGTGACTGTCCCTCATGTGTTCCTGTGATCCCAGTGCTTCCAGTGACACTATCTCCCATGTTTCCATGATCCAAGTGTTTCCAGTGACTTTCCTTCCTGTGTTCCTGTGATCCCCGTGCTTCCAGTGACTCCCTCCTTTGACCTTGTGATCCCAGTGCTTCCAGTGACACTATCTCCCATGTTCCCAGTGCTTCCAGTGACTCTCCCTCCTGTGTTCCTGTGATCCCAGTGCTTCCAGTGACTCCCTCCTTTGATCCTGTGATCCCAGTGCTTCCAATGACTCTCCCTCATGTGTTCCTGTGATCCCAGTGCTTCCAGTGACACTATCTCCCATGTTCCCATGATCCAAGTGTTTCCAGTGACTTTCCTTCCTGTGTTCCTGTGATCCCAGTGCTTCCAGTGACTCTCCCTCCTGTGTTCCTGTGATCCCCGTGCTTCCAGTGACTCCCTCCTTTGACCTTGTGATCCCAGTGCTTCCAGTGACTCCCCCCTGTGTTCCTGTGATCCCAGTGCTTCCAGTGACACTATCTCCCATGTTCCCAGTGCTTCCAGTGACTCTCCTTCCTGTGTTCCTGTGATCCCAGTGCTTCCAGTGACTCTCCCTCCTTTGTTTCTATGATCCCAGTGCTTCCAGTGACTGTCCCTCTTGTGTTCCTGTGATCCCAGTGCTTCCAGTGAGTCTCCCTCCTTTGATCCTGTGATCCCAGTGCTTCCAATGACTCTCCCTCATGTGTTCCTGTGATCCCAGTGTTTCCAATGACTCTCCCTCCTTTGAACCTGTGATCCCAGTGCTTCCAGTGACTCTCCCTCCTTTATTTTTATGATCCCAGTGCTTCCAATAACTCTCCTTCCTGTGTTCTTGTGATCCCAGTGCTTCCAGTGACTCTCCCTCCTGTGTTCCTGTGATCCCCGTGCTTCCAGTGACTCCCTCCTTTGACCTTGTGATCCCAGTGCTTCCAGTGACTCCCCCCTGTGTTCCTGTGATCCCAGTGCTTCCAGTGACACTATCTCCCATGTTTCCATGATCCAAGTGTTTCCAGTGACTTTCCTTCCTGTGTTCCTGTGATCCCCGTGCTTCCAGTGACTCCCTCCTTTGATCCTGTGATCCCAGTGCTTCCAATGACTCTCCCTCATGTGTTCCTGTGATCCCAGTGCTTCCAGTGACACTATCTCCCATGTTCCCATGATCCAAGTGTTTCCAGTGACTTTCCTTCCTGTGTTCCTGTGATCCCAGTGCTTCCAGTGACTCTCCCTCCTGTGTTCCTGTGATCCCCGTGCTTCCAGTGACTCCCTCCTTTGACCTTGTGATCCCAGTGCTTCCAGTGACTCCCCCCTGTGTTCCTGTGATCCCAGTGCTTCCAGTGACACTATCTCCCATGTTCCCAGTGCTTCCAGTGACTCTCCTTCCTGTGTTCCTGTGATCCCAGTGCTTCCAGTGACTCTCCCTCCTTTGTTTCTATGATCCCAGTGCTTCCAGTGACTGTCCCTCTTGTGTTCCTGTGATCCCAGTGCTTCCAGTGAGTCTCCCTCCTTTGATCCTGTGATCCCAGTGCTTCCAATGACTCTCCCTCATGTGTTCCTGTGATCCCAGTGTTTCCAATGACTCTCCCTCCTTTGAACCTGTGATCCCAGTGCTTCCAGTGACTCTCCCTCCTTTATTTTTATGATCCCAGTGCTTCCAATAACTCTCCTTCCTGTGTTCTTGTGATCCCAGTGCTTCCAGTGACTCTCCCTCCTGTGTTCCTGTGATCCCCGTGCTTCCAGTGACTCCCTCCTTTGACCTTGTGATCCCAGTGCTTCCAGTGACTCCCCCCTGTGTTCCTGTGATCCCAGTGCTTCCAGTGACACTATCTCCCATGTTCCCAGTGCTTCCAGTGACTCTCCCTCCTGTGTTCCTGTGATCCCAGTGCTTCCAGTGACTCTCCCTCCTTTGTTTCTATGATCCCAGTGCTTCTAGTGACTGTCCCTCTTGTGTTCCTGTGATCCCAGTGCTTCCAGTGAGTCTCCCTCCTTTGATCCTGTGATCCCAGTGCTTCCAATGACTCTCCCTCATGTGTTCCTATGATCCCAGTGTTTCCAATGACTCTCCCTCCTTTGAACCCGTGATCCCAGTGCTTCCCGTGACTCTCCCTCCTTTATTTTTATGATCCCAGTGCTTCCAATAACTCTCCTTCCTGTGTTCTTGTGATCCCAGTGCTTCAAATGACTTACCCTCCTGTGCTCTTGTGATCCCAGTGCTTTCAGTGACTCTCCTTCATGTGTTCCTGTGATCCCAGTGCTCCTAGTGACTCTCCCTCTTGTGTTCTTGTAATCCTAGTGCTTCCAGTGACTCTCCTTCATGTGTTCCTGTGATCCCAGTGCTTCCAGTGACTCTCCCTCCTGTGTTCCTGTGATCCCAGTGCTTCCAGTGACTCTACCTCCTTTGTTCCTGTGATCCCAGTGCTTGCAATGACTCTCCCTCTTGTGTTCCTGTGATCCCAGTGCTTCCAATGACTCTCCCTCTTGTGTTCTTGTGATCCCAGTTCTTCCAGTGACTCTCCCTCCTTTGTTCCTGTGATCCCAGTGCTTCCAGTGACTGTCCCTCTTGTGTTCTTGTGATCCCAGTGCTTCCAGTGACTCTCCTTCCTGTGTTCTTGTGATCCCAGTGCTTCCAATGACTCTCCCTCCTTAGATCCTGTGATCCCGTGCTTCCAGTGACTCTCTCTCCTGTGTTTCTGTGATCCCAGTGCTTCCACTGACAGTTCCTCTTGTGTTCCTGGGATCCAAGTGCTTCCAGTACTTCTCCTTCCTTTGATTCTATGATCCCAGTGCTTCCAGTGACTCTCCTTCATGTGATCCTGTGATCCCAGTGCTCCTAGTGACTCTCCCTCTTGTGTTCTTGTGATCCTAGTGCTTGCAGTGACTCCCCCTTATGTGTTCCTGTGATCCCAGTGCTTCCAATGACTCTCCCTCTTGTGTTCTTGTGATCCCAGTGCTTTCAGTGACTCTCCCTCCTGTGTTCCTGTGATCCCAGTGCTTCCAATGACTCTCCCTCTTGTGTTCTTGTGATCCCAGTGCTTTCAGTGACTCTCCTTCCTGTGTTCTTGTGATCCCAGTGCTTCCAATGACTCTCCCTCCTTAGATCCTGTGATCCCGTGCTTCCAGTGACTCTCTCTCCTGTGTTTCTGTGATCCCAGTGCTTCCACTGACAGTTCCTCTTGTGTTCCTGGGATCCAAGTGCTTCCAGTACTTCTCCTTCCTTTGATTCTATGATCCCAGTGCTTCCAGTGACTCTCCTTCATGTGATCCTGTGATCCCAGTGCTTCCAGTGACTCTCCCTCTTGTGTTCTTGTGATCCCAGTGCTTTCAGTGACTCTCCCTTCTGTGTTCCTGTGATCCCAGTGCTTCCAATTACTCTCCCTCTTGTGTTCCTGTGATCCCAGTGCTTCCAGTGACTCTCCCTCTTGTGTTCCTGTGATCCCAGTGCTTCCAGTGACTCTCCCTCTTGTGTTCCTGTGATCCCAGTGCTTTCAATGACTCTCCCTCTTGTGTCCCTGTGATCCCAGTGCTTCCACTGACTTTTCCTCCTTTGTTCCTGTGATCCCAGTGCTTCCAGTGTCTCTCCCTGCTGTGTTCCCATGATCCCAGTGCTGCCAGTAACTCTACTGCTTTCTGCTCAGTTATTGTCTACATGAATGAGGCAGAGGCTGCAACCTGGGAGAAACCAGCAGCAAAGTACATCAACCCTTGTGAGTTGTTGATTCTGGTGAATATCAGGAGACTTCTTAGGCCATGAGCCATAACCCACCTCAGGACTTCTTAGGGAATTCTCTCACTCTCCTCCTCTTTCTGTGAGTATCCTGTATTCCATGTCACCCAGTGTCACGTCTGTCTTCGGCCACGCTGAGACCCAAGCTACCAGTGTCCATTGGTGACCCTTGGGGAACCAATGCATGTCAGTGTCTCCTCGTTTCCTCTATGGCCTGTGCCTCCATGCAACCCCAGTTACTACTACCAGTTCCTGGCCAGTCTGTTCCTAGTGGATATGGACACCCATCTGTGACCCTAAATATGGGTGTAACATGAAACATGATCCAAAGATAAACTATGACATAAAATAAAACATTGCCATGTTTAAACAGAGTTGAAAAAGGGATGCTGGCTTTGTTTTCTGGATTGGCAAACACTTCAAGCTTTCCCCTTCACATGCCCCAAGGATTCGGCTTTGGCTCAGGTGCCATGTGCTTTGGGCACAATGGGCAACCTTTGTATTTCCAGGCAGCGGTGTATTTAGGTGTCATGCTGCCCTAGGCAACACAAAAATCGGCTCCCCCCCACAGAGAGAGACCCTGACACCGCCCAATACCCCCCCCCTGACATTGACCAACATTGCCTCAGCACCCCCCCCCCCACACACACCAAAGAGACATCCCCGGGTACAAGAGTCAGGCTCTGCAAACACCATCAAGCAGCCCGCAGCCTCTCTCAGATCCCACCTGGTCCTCATGCAGCGTGTGTCCCTTCTTCCCTCTCTTCTTTCAGAGGGCAGCACTGCCCCCTTGATAAATGCCGCTGCCCCCCCTGAAAAATGCCGCCATAGGCAAATGCTTTGTTTGCCTTGTGGTCAGTGGTGTATTTAGGTTCCATGCTGCCCTAGGCAACATAAAAATCGGCTCCCCCCACGGAGAGAGACCCTGACACCGACCAATACCCCCCTCCCCTGACATTCACCAACAACGCCCCAACACCAACCCCCCCACACCAAACGAGCCCTCCACTACCACCACCCCCCATACACTGACAACCCCCCACCACCCCAGCGAGAGAGAGAAGACACCGTCACAGCTCCAGACATGGTATAAGAGTCAGGCTCTGCATACACCATCAAGCAGCCCGCAGCCTCTCTCAGATCCCACCTGCACCCCATGCTGCGTATGTCCCTTCTTCCCTCTCTTCTTTCGGAGGGCAGCACTGCCCCCCCTGATAAATGCCGCTGCCCCCCTTGTAAAATGCCGCCCTAGGCAAATGCCTTGTTTGCCTTGTGGTCAGTGGTGTATTTAGGTTCCATGCTGCCCTAGGCAACACAAAAATCCCCCCCCCCCCACGAAGAGAGACCCTGACACAGACCAATACCCCCCTCCCCTGACATTGACCAACAACTCCCCAGCACCAGCTCCCCCACTGACCCAAGATAGCCTTCCACTCCCACCACCCCCCATACACTGACAACCCCCCACCACCCCAGCGAGAGAGAGAAGACACCGTCACAGCTCCAGACATCCCCGGGTATAAGAGTCAGGCTCTGCAAACACCATCAAGCAGCCCGCAACCTCTCTCAGATCCCACCTGGTCCCCATGCAGCGTATGTCCCTTCTTCCCTCTCTTCTTTCAGAGGGCAGCACTGTCCCCCTGATAAATGCCGCTGCCCCCCCTGAAAAATGCCACCCTAGGCAAATGCCTTGTTTGCCTTGTGGTAAATACACCCCTGTTTCCAGGTGTAATTCCACGATTTCCTCACCTGCTGTTTTGTCACATCCCACGTCCCATTAATTCTCCTCACCAGTATAATGGACCTAGCACCAGACGGATTTGCTGTGTTAAATGCCAGCATAGCCAGAGGCCGGTGTGGGCTCCCCCATCCTGACATTCTTCATCTGTACATCACACAATCAGCAGAACTCCATTCTTCATCTGACACACTGAAGGGATAACAATGCCGTCTGTTTCTCAATAACATTTAGCTGCCATTTTCATAAAATGTTACATGACTGTAAAAAAAAAAAAGGGAAAATCTCACAAGTGGCTGTCAGATTGAAGACGTCTGACAAAGCCGCACGCTTCTAACGGCGTGTCTTGTTGCGGTGAGATTTTCCCCCTGTTACATGCATGATAGAACATCTCAAGATTAACACAGACGAGACATGCTGCTACACAAAGCATGTGTATTGCACCGTTCCAAAATGAAAGAAAATATCTATATAGTGTATAGATGTAAAACAAAAGGGAACCAATGACTCCTGTCTAAAAGGAAAAAAAATAGATAAATAGAAAGCTTTCTATCAAAGTTCCATTTTTAACTCCATACAACGAGAGAAGAAATTCTCAATGTACCAAAAACACATGGTTGGAAGAGGGAAGAGAAGCTCATGGCTACAGTCATATAAGTGACACTCAGGCTAGCCAATCACATGCAAGGCTCAGTTCCAGATTAAACTCTGTGGAGGCCACTAGGCAGTTGAAACGTGGGCCCCCCCTTGAAGGTTTCTGGAGGTTTCTCAAGCACATGCTCTAGTGGGATAACATTGAACTAAGTAATGTCCAAATCAGCTGCTAGATGGAGATGACCATCACTATTGCACATTACACCAATGTATGTTGTAAGAGGGGCTTCATGGGTTGGCTAGTTTTGGCGCCAAAGCACAAGTATCTACCCCCACTCCAGCCCTGCACATTACTCATACTGTATGTAGGCTGTAAGATGGGCTTCATGGTTGGCTAGTTTTGGTGCCAAAGCACAAGTCTCTACCCCCGCTCCAACCCCGTAAATTACAAGCATGTAGGTTGTAAGATGGGCTTTATGGTTCGCTGGTTTTGGTGCCAAAGCACAAGTCTCTATTATTGCTCCAGCCCTGTACATTACTCATATGTAGGCTGTAAGATGGGCTTCGTGGTTTCTAGTTTTGGTGCCAAAGCACAAGTCTCTACCCCCGCTCCAACCCCGTAAATTACTTGCATGTAGGTTGTAAGATGAGCTTCATGGTTGGCTAGTTCTGGTGCCAAAGCACAAGTCTCTACTACTGCTCCAGGCCTGTACATTACTCATATGTAGGCTGTAAGATGGGCTTCATGGTTGGCTAGTTTTGGTGCCAAAGCAGAAGTCTCTCTACCCCGCTCCAGTCCTGTACATTAGTCTCATGTAGGTTGTAAGATGGGCTTTATGGTTTGCTGGTTTTGGTGCCAAAGTACAAGTCTCTACCCCCGCTTTAGCCCCCTACATTACTTGTATGTAGGTTATAAGATGGGCTTCATGGTTGGCTAGTTATGGTGCCAAACCACAAGTCTCTACGCCTGCTCCAGCCCTGTACTTTACTCATATGTAGGTTGTAAAAGAGGCTTCATGGGTGGCTTGTTTTTGGTGCCAAAGCACAAGTTTCTACCCCCGCTCCAGCCCTGTACATTAGTCACATATAAGTTGTAAGATGGGCTTTATGGTTCGCTGGTTTTGGTACCAAAGCACAAGTCTCTACCCCTGCTTTAGCCCCCTACATTACTTGTATGTAGGTTGTAAGATGGGCTTCATAGTTGGCTAGTTTTGGTGCCAAAGCACAAGTCTCTATGTCTGCTCCAGCCCTGTCTGTTACTTGTACAGTATGTAGTTTGCAAGATGGGCTTTGTGGTTGGCTAGTTTTGGTGCCAAAGTACAAGTCTCTACCTCCGCTCCAGCCCCATACATTACTTGTATGTAGGATGGAAGAGGGGCTTCGTGGCTGGCTAGTTTTGGCGCCAAAGCACAAGGCCCTACCCCTGCTCCAGCCCTGCTAGAACACTGTCCCTCCTACTGGGGCTGAACCTTCCACTATCTTGTGCCCTGCTCATTGTCATAGGCCTCCTCACAGCATCCCCAGCCAAAGACCTTTGTATCCAAAGGACACAAGAAATAGATTTGCTGCACTTTATTGGTGTTGTACAGGAAACAGAAATACAGTCACTTCACAAGGAAATACATTCCAGATTCACTTGACATATATAGTCAATCACATATAGTGGATGGTCTGCAGTAGTCACAAGTGAAAGCACGTGCAGTACTCCCTACAGTCTCTCATCTGCCCAGGTTCATCAGTACTCACAGGACTGTGGTCTCTGCAGTCAGCTCCTTGTTAGGTACAGTACATTTCTCCCAGGAACTCTCTGTAGAAGCAGCCTCACACATGGATCTCCAGCCTGGCCTGAGCACGCTTTTGAAATCCACCCTAGCCCCAACTTCCATAAGAGACAGAATGACTACAGCTGGTTCCTCCTGCATACAAGTCCACTGCACCCGACCTCCCGCCCTGTCCAGGGCTGAATTTTGCTGGCTGCATCCTTACGGGTATGGGGTGTTTAGCTCCCATGCCCTAAGAGAGTGTGTGCTTTTCCCCAGCCAGCTTATATGTTGATGCCGACTCCCCCCTAACTTCACTGTGGGAGGGCTATTGCTAAAAGGGGCCTAACACCTGGTGTCACTACCTGCTATACCAGGCATTATTCTGGTACAGAGCCACCTAGTGGCAAAGTACCTAACTGCACCTGCCAACAAGGTTGCACCAAAATGTTTTACAAACTGACAGCTGAAAGATGAGCTTTTAAGAGACAACCTGTAATGTGAATCTGATGTTTTTGGTTGATGTATTTTAACCACTTCAGTACCGGGCATTTTCACCCCCTTCCTGCCCAGACAATTTTCAGCTTTCAGTGCTGGCGCACTTTGAATGACAATTGTGTGGTCATCTATATCCATATCCATATGATTTTTTTTTTTGAGACAGATATAGCTTTCTTTTGTTGGTCGTTAATCACCACTTGGGGTTTTTTTTTTATTTTTTTGCTTAACAAATTAAAAAAAAGAGAACATCTTAGTTTCTGTTGTAATGATTCTGTTGTCATTTTTATTCTTCATTGATGTGTGCTAATGAGGCTATGGGCACTGATAGGTGGCACTGATGGGCACTGATAGGTGGCACTGATGGGCACTGATGAAGCTGCACTAATGAGGCAGCAGTGATGTGAACTCATGAGGCCGCACTGATAAGCTGTACTGATGGTCACTGATAGACACTGATGAGGAAGCACCAATGATTCTGCACTGATGAAGGGCCACTGATGGGCACTGATAGATGGCACTGGTGGGCACTGATAGGCGGCACTGATGAGCTCATTCACATGGGGAGCGGGATCTGGGGGCCCCCTTGGGCAGAGTCCTCCTGCACAAAAGCACCCTCCCATGTTGAGGACATGTGGCCTGGTATGGTTGAAAAGGAGGGGCACACGCGCATCCCCCTTTCGTGACCTGCCGGGCTGCATGCTCAGATAAGGGTCTGGTATGAATTTTTGGGGGCTGCACGCCATTTTCTTTTTTATTTCGGCTTGGGGGTTCCCCTCAAAATCTATACCAGACCCAAAGGGCTTGGTATGGATTGGGGGGGACCCCACGCCATTTTTCCCACTGCCATTTTTTAATTGCTGGCAATTTTTTTTTTTGCATTCAGCAGGGAACCACTAACATCTGATGACTCATTACATTAAAGCATGCATTCACTACTAAAATACCGCATGACTTAATAAAATAACTCATGCCATATTTTAGTCATTTTTTTTAGTGAATACCAACAAACGTTTTGTGTAGTATCTTACCACATACTTGGAGTTGGTAAGATACCGCTTTGTGAATTGTCCCCCTAGACACAGCGTGTCCTGACTGCTGATAAGCCTGTTTACATGTGCTCACCTGTGATTGGACACAGCTGATTACATGGTAAAGGACTACTGTGATTGGCCCTTTTTGCTGTGATCAGCTGTTTCCAAAGGACACAACAGTCACAGAGCATCCCCAATGTATGCTCCAGGGGGCTTGTAGGGGGAAGGGTTCTGGGAGGACATTCATGGACGCCCTCCTAGAACTAGAGAGCCACACTGTAGCCACCTTCCCACTATAGCATGGTACTATGGTGGTTAAGTTGGTAATGAGTACAGTACATTCACACAGTATTTTCTCTATAAAGTCATTAATTTAAAGTTTTTTTTGCTATGAGTTGATTCATTTTTTCAATCTTTTGTAAACAATTTAGGAAAGCTTCATTGTAATTTTCTTTCAAGATCAAATCAATATTATTTTGATCTGTTGACATGAGCCGGGGCATATCTACTGAAAGGCAAACAAGGCGTTTACCTAGGGCGGCAATTTTTAGGATTGGCGGCACCGCCCCCCCGGAAGAAGGGATCTTATGAGCAGTGGTGGACAGCAGGAGGATCAATGTGGTGGGGTGTGGGGGAGGGCAGTTGCAGAGTGACTGTCGCGTACCTCTACCTCCAGCAGCTGATGAGCCAGGACCAGGAGACAGCCTGGAGGAGGGAGAGGAGAAGTGTCGGAGAGAAAAGAGCACGGAGGAGGTGAGCTGTGTTGTCTTCTGTGGCATCTTCTGTCATCCATACAGTACAGTGCACACTGACAGATCGTATGGGACTGCACACACCTCCTCCTTTCCCTTCCTGCTGCCCGGAGATCAGCAGCCCTTGGACGGTGGGGGGGGAGGGTGGTCCCATAGGATCTGAGGAAGAGGGGGGGAGAGAGAGGGAAGAGAAAGAAAGGAGAGGGGGAGAGAGAGAGAGAGAGAGGGGGGGGAGAGAGAACGGAGAGGGAGAAGAGAAAGGGAGAGAAGGGAGAGAGAGAATGGAGTGGGAGAAGGGAGAGAGAGGGGGGGGAGAGAAGGGGGGGGGAGAAGGGAGAGAGAGAAGGGAGAGAGAGAAAAGAGAGGGATACGAGAGAGAGAGAGAGGGAGAGAGAGAAGGGAGAGAGGGAGGGGAGAGAGGGGGCGGAGAGAGGGGGGCAAGGAGAGAGAGAGAGAGAGAGAGAGAGAGAGATGGGAGAGAGATGGGAGACAGAGAGAGGGAGAGAAGAGAGAGAAGGGGGGAGAAAGGGGGGAGGGGAGGCAGGGGGAGAGATAGAGAGGTGGGAGACAGAGAGAGGGAGAGAAGGGAGAGAGAGGGAGAGCGAAGGGGGGAGAGAAGGGAGAGGGGGGGCAGAGAGAGAGAAGGGAGAGTAAGAGAGAGAGAGAGAAAGAGAGAGAGAGAATCATATATACATACACACACTTATTGAACTCTCTCACTCTCTCATTGGGGGGGGGGGGGGCGCACAATTTTTTTGTTGCCTAGGGCAGCACAAAATCTAAATACACTACTGTTCATGAGGTCCTTAAACGGCAAAGAACCCATAGACCAGTGCCTACTCTGGCTATTTGGTGATCCAGCACTGGCAAGGAGAAGGAGAAGGTTTTGCCATCAGGTTGGATAATATCTTTTGATTGGATACATTGGATACAATGTAACAAAAGCACAGGGTCAAAAGAGGGAAGAAAAGCTCATTGCTACGGTCATATAACATTGGCAGAGATGGGGATTGTGTGATTTCTTTAGATCACTCCCATTGCTGTCCCTTCACCAATTAGTGCTTCCACTGCTGACTGCTGGGGTCCGAGGGCCACACAACAAGTACTCTTGGGTGGAAAGTTGGGGGCAAAGTCTTGGCACCTCTTGGTGGGGAGGAGATAACTTTAAAAACTCGGCATTGAATGCTCTTCTGTAACCAAGTCTGAATGAACACAATCTAAATGGTTGGCATCACTACAATACAGATTAGTGCTTCGCAGTTCATAGAAGTGATAGGCAGATTTCGAGTTTTTTCCTGCTGGGATACTTACTCAATTCCTTCTTACCTCTGACGCTTTGCTAACACACAATGTCAGATGAAACTTCGACTTAAATTCATTTAGTGTGCCTGAGCCAACCCCTTAAAGGCCCTGATTTGAATCAAAGAACACAGAAAACAAGAACGATAGCTCCCCAGTCTATTCATTCGTTCAGAAGCTCGAGTATTTTGGTTTCTTGTTTTTGCCATTTAGCGAAAATGAAAAATAATCTCATTCAGACTCAGACGCCATCCAAGTATAATTGTGCTGTGATTTGGGAAGTAAATTTGTTTGCGCTCGGTGATACTGAACAGCTGAGACGCGCTTCTTTTCTTATGATAAATGGGCTCTCTTGCAGCGGATTGTCTCAACATGGAAGGTGTTTTGGGGGGAGTCATTTATAAAAGTTGTCAGGACTGAAAAGTGGCTAATTTTCAGAGTTAGAATGGATGTAAACCCAGCATTCATTGTTCTGAATGTTTGGTGCCACACCTCACTTTATTCAGGACTGGTGCCCAAACCTGCTTGGCCCTCAGATCCCACCAGACGTTAGTCAGCATTAACCTTCCCTAGGTTCAAAAGAAAACATTTATTAACTTGGATTCTACTAGTGAAATGATTTGTTTTAATTCTTTCCATCTTCCTTGTTCTGTGCTGTCTATTCTTTTTTTTCCTTGTTTTTGTGTATTTTTTTCCC
This sequence comes from Staurois parvus, assembly GCF_062004578.1. Lineage (NCBI taxonomy): Eukaryota > Metazoa > Chordata > Amphibia > Anura > Ranidae > Staurois > Staurois parvus. Next base: position 1,094,036 of record NW_028318174.1, read on the forward strand.
CCAATCATTTTCTAATGCTTGCTTCAGCCCTGATTAAGAGGGATTGTTTGGCCCCTGAAAAGTGTTGGCTATCATTTATCGTCGCTTTATCTCAATTTTATTAGCAATAAATTATTATGGATTCTTAAGATGGCCGCCTGGTGCTCGATTTCATTTAGGTCTGTCAGTGGAAACCATCCCCTTGTTTGGGGGTGCCCCCATTTTGTGGGAGAGCTGTCAAGGTTCAGTCATCAAGTCCAAGTATTTATCCCTGATGGATGGATCAAAGATCCAAATCGAGCATCTTACACCAAACTCTTCTTCACAGTATGCACCTTTCCTTTGCTCCCCTTCCACTCTATTTGGCTCCCGGGAGCAAAGATTAGTACCCAGTAACTCCTAGTGTGACACATTTCTATTTCTGCCATATAACAGTGCTAGTTCTTGGTGATTGGCTGTGCAGACACCAGCATTGTCACTTGGGGATGGTAGAGTGTCATATACCTGGTGGAGAAACCTGAAGTGTTGAGGATGTCCTCTATTACACCTCTAGCACAGGGTCCCCAGTAAAGAGAACAGACAGCACGAGGGCACGAAGTGGCATGAGTGCTTCGTAGTTCTTGCCAGCAGTTGGTACAAGCTGGGCAGCAGACAGAAAGTCAGCAGAGAAGGCCTGGTTGGCAAACAGATGATCAGGAGAGACTTGGTGGGCAGCAGGCAGATGATCAGCAGAGACTAGTTGGGCAGCAGGCAGATGATCAGTAGAGAATGGCTGGGTAGCAGGCAGGTGATCAGCAGATACCGGCTGGGTAGCAGGCAGGTGATCAGCAGATAATGGCTGGGTAGCAGGCGGGTGATCAGCAGATAATGGCTGGGCAGCAGGCAGATGATCAGCAGAGAATGGCTGGGCAGCAGGCAGATGATCAGCAGAGAATGGCTGGGCAGCAGGCAGGTGATCAGCAGAGACCGGCTGGGCAGCAGGCAGATGATCAGTAGAAACTGGCTGGGGAGCAGGAAAATGATCAGTAGAGATTGGTTCGGCAGCAGAAAGATGATCAGCAGAGAATGGCTGGGCAGCAGGCAGATGATCAGCAGAGACCAGCTGGGTAGCAGGCACATGATCAGTAGAGACTAGCTGGGTAGCAGGCGGGTGATCAGTAGGGACTTACTGAGTAGAAGGCAGATGATTAGCAGAATGTTTTGGCAGCAGGCAGATGATCAGTAGATACTGGATGGGAAGCAGGTGGGTGATCAGTAGGGACTTACTGAGTAGAAGGCAGATGATTAGCAGACTGTTTGGGCAGCAGGCGGGTGATCAGTAGAGACTGGCTGGACAGCAGGCGGATGATCAGCAGAGACTGGCTGGGCAGCAGGCAGATGACCAGTAAAGACTGACTTCCAGCAAGTAGATGATCAGGTGAGATTGGCTGGGTAGCAGGCAGATGATCAGTAGAGTCTGGCTTGGCAGCAGGCAGATGATCAGTAGAGTCTGGCTGGGCAGCAGGCAGATGATCAGTAGAGGCTGGGCAGCAGGCAGATGATCAGCAGAGGCTGACTGGGCAACAGGCAGGTGATCAATGATGCCAGGCAACTGATGGCAACTGATGGGTTGGTAACTGATGGTCAAACCAAGCATAATCATGTAGTCAGAAGCATAGTGGAAACTCAGACTGTAGTCAGTATTGAATGAGCAGGCTAAGAATTGAAGCAGCAGGCAGAAGCCAAGCCAAGATCAGTACATGTGGATAACAGGAGTAGTTAAGGCAGGCTGGGTTGACAACATATTGCTTTATACAAGGCGGCACTGGTCATGTGCAGCAGATCGGTTTATATAACATTCTTGGCGTCAGCATTAGTGACAGACATGCACTCACATTCTTGTACACACATTCGGTCACCTCTGAATATGCACGACTATGTACTAGCTGGTGCACAGATGTTCATCCTGACGCACTATTCCATATAATGGCATGCCCTTCCTAACAGAGAAAGTCCTTAGCCCTGTGAATACTCAAATTCGAAAACTTGGATTTCACAAAATGACATTTGCTTTTCACTCCTGGAAGCCGAATGGAGCAGCAGGGGAGTGAAGAAAAGGAAATATTCTGGTGAGGTTTCCATTAGACAAAACACAAGTTAGGTGCCTACAGACAGAGTTTTCTGGAATGTGTTATTGGCTTGGTTGGTGCTGGATCCCAAACTAAAGGTTACTGCCATGGATTTGCCTAGTTAGATATATTAAAATGCATTAAAGTGGTTGAAAACCTCTGAAATGAAAAATGAGCGAAGCATGTCCTTCTGTAGTGTGTACTTGCCTCAATCCACACCTAGTGTGATCTCTGTCTCCTCCCCCCTTCTTCTGCTATCTTAGTCACTTTTAACAGTCTATGCGAACACCAGACAATCCTCAGAGGCACCATCGCTCTCTCTCCAGCACACAGCGGGTGTTGCACAGCCTCAGCTGTGTAGGTTTCCCTATGAGACTGTGTAGAGGAGGGGTGTATCCATTCCCTCCACTTAGGTCTCATATTACACTCAGCTCTATGCTATACAGTGACTGACATCAGATCCCCACCCCTGGCCTTCTGGAGCTCAGAAATGCGACGAACAACACAGGCAGTTCACTTTTTCTTGAAGTTTCTGCAGGAGCTAGAAGAACCAAGAATGGAGCGCCACATCCCAAAATGAGAGTCCAAATGTTCAAATAGAAGTTCAAAATAGCTGCTTCAACCAGCTGTGCAGGAGCATACTCATTTATACCATAACCCCCCGTGAAAGGGGCATTTTTCTGACCCCCAAAATGCATTGGATACTCATATAGAAGGTATCATACTGTTTTCATAAAATAAACTTGATATTTGGACTCTCTTTTTGGAATGTGGTGCTACATTTGTGTTCCTTCTTCTCCCAGGTATAGCGGTGCGTTGGAACTGTCTGCCAAGATTTCCTTCTCCTTGTAGGCACACGTATGCAACCCAATGAGAAAATGTGTTTCTTTTTTTCTAGAAAGACGAAAGCTGGAGTTGCGTGACTTTAGTTAGTTTAACAGAAAGATATAAACAATTGTTAAAAAATGTATTTTCTACAGATCATCGGAACACAATCAGATCCCCAACATGAGCTACAGGTTGGATCTGTTATTTGACAACCAACGTTTAATACTGATTGTGAGAGACTGGAATCTAATCACATCCTCTCTCTCTCTCTCTCTCTCTCTCTCTCTCTCTCTCTGTTTTTTTTTTTTTATTTATTTTTTTTAGAATCACAAAATTGTAATCTCAGAACATTGCCTAACAAGATTACTCATCCAATATTTTAACGGTAAATACATTTGACAAAGGGAATTGCACGCTAATCTCATATCCTTCCATAGCACAGTTTGGAAATTCACAGGGGTTTTTCTCCTAATCATTTTTTCCTCAAAATAAATTAACTCTTATCATTTGTGCGCACGCTGAAAGGCCCGTTAATGCAGAACTAAGCAGCCCAAATGTTTCCAGTTTTACTTTTTTTCCTGAAAAAAAAAAGAGAAAAACCCTGTATGTATACAACACACACACACACATATACAGTTGCAAGAAAAAGTATGTGAACCCCTTGGGATTACGTGGAGTTTTGCATGAATTGGGCATAAAATGTGCTCTGAACGTCATCTAAGTCACAACAATAGAAGAACACAGTCTGCTGAACATAATACTACACAAACATTAGATGTTGCCATGGTTTAATTGCACATAACATGTAAACATTCACAGTGCAGAGAGGAAAAAGTATGTGAACCTTTGGACATAATAACTGGTTGACCCTCCTTTGGCAGCAATAACCTCAACCAAACGTTTCCTGTAGTTGCAGATCAGACCTGCACAACGATCTGGAGTCATTTTGGACCACTCCTCTTCACAAAACTGTTTCAGTGTAGCAATATTCTTGGGATGTCTGGTGTGAATCGCTCTCTTAAGGTCATGCCACAGCATTTCCATCGGGTTGAGGTCAGGACTCTGACTGGGCCACTCCAGAAGGCGTATTCTGTGCTGTTGCAGCCATTGTTTTGTTGAATTACTTGTATGCTTTGGGTCATTGTCCTGTTGCATCACCCATCCTCTGCGGAGCTTCAGTTGGTGGACAGATGGTCGTACGTTTTCCTGCAAAATGTCTTGATAAACTCTGGAATTCATTTTCCCATCAATGACAGCAATCCGTCCAGGCCCTGAGGCAGCAAAGCAGCCCCAAATCATGATGCTCCCTCCGCCATGTTTCACAGTGGGGATGAGGTTTTGATGTTGGTGTGGTGTGCCTTTTTTTCTCCACACATAGTGTTGTGTGTTCTTCCCAAACAACTCAATCTTGGTCTCATCTGTCCACAGTATATTTTGCCAGTAGTGCTGTGGAACATCCAGGTGCTCTTTTGTGAATTTCAAACGTGCTGCAATATTCTTTTTGGACAGCAATGGCTTCCTCCGTGGTGTCCTGCCATGTACTCCATTCTTGTTTAATGTTTTCCTTATTGTAGATGTGTCAACAAAAATGTTAGCATGTGCCAGAGATTTCTGTAGGTCTTTAGCTGACACTCTGGGATTCTTCTTTACCTCATGCAGCATTCTGCGCTGTGCTCTTGCAGTCATTTTTACAGGACGACCACGCCTAGGAGAGTAGCAACAGTGCTAAACTTTCTCCATTTGTAGACAGTCTGTCTTACCGTGGACACATGAACATCAAGGCTTTTGGAGATACTTTTGTAACCCTTTCCAGCTTCATGCAAGTCAACAATTCTTGATCGTAGGTCTTCTGAGAGCTCTTTTCTGCGAGGCATGGTTCACATCAGACAGTGCTTCTGAAACCAGTAAACCCAAAACAGGTGTGTGTTTTTTAAGGGCAGGACAGCTGTCAGCAACACATCCAATATCATCACACTGATTGGAGTCAAGGTTGGCTCACTCCTGGCTCCAATTAGCTCTGGGAGAAGTCATTAAGCTAGGGCCTCACATACTTTTTCCTCCCTGCACTGTGAATGTTTACATGTTATGTGCAATTAAACCATGGCAACATCTAATGTTTGTGTAGTATTATGTTCAGCAGACTGTGTTCTTCTATTGTTGTGACTTAGATGACGTTCAGAGCACATTTTATGCCCAATTCATGCAAAACTCCACGTAATCCCAAGGGGTTCACATACTTTTTCTTGCAACTGTATATATATACTGTATACAGTTGTGCTCAAAAGTTTACATCCCCTGGCAGAAATTGTGACATTTTGGCATTGATATTGAAAGTATGACCGATTAAGCCAAACAATGTTCTTTTATTGAAGGATTATAATTATTATTATTATTATTATTATTATACAGGATTTATGGCGCCAACAGTTTGCTCAACGCTGTACATTACAATGGGAGACAATACATGAGACAATACAGTAACAATACAATACACAAGGGGTTCGAGGGCCCTGCTCCTTGGAGCATACAATCTAGGAGGGAGGGGATGGTGGTACAGGAGGAAATAGCTGGGGGGGGATGGAGTGGTAGGAAGAGTGGAGGAGATCGGCAATTAGGTGAAGGCGGGGTAGGCTTCCCTGAAGAGATGGGTTTTCAGGGTGCGCCTAAAGGAGAAGAGAGTAGGTGATAATCTGATGGATTGGGGTAGGGAGTTCCAGAGGATGGTTGAAGCCCTGGAGAAGTCCTGGAGATGGGCATGGGAGGAGGAGACTAGGGAACTAGAGAGCAGGAGGTCTTGTGAGGAGCGGAGAGTACGTTTTGGGTGGTAAATGGATATCAGGTCGGTGATGTAGTTTGGGGCAGTGTTATGGACAGCTTTGTACGTCAATGTTAGTAATTTGAATTTTATGCGTTGGGCAATCGGGAGCCAGTGGAGGGATTGGCAGAGGGGGGTGGCGGATACGAAGGATGATGATCATATGAAGCCACTTATTATCAAATAGTTTGGCTCCTTTTTAAATCAAAATGATAACATAAATCACCCAAATGGCCCAGATCAGAAGTCTCCGCCCCCTGGATAAGAAGTATCCGCCCCCTGGGATGTTTGGCCTTGGTACAGACACACAAGGTGACACACACGGGTTAAAATGCCAATTAGAGGATAATGTCCCACATCTGTGGCTTTTTAAATTGCAATTAGTGTCAGTGTATAAATAGTCAATGAGTTTGTTAGTTCTTATGTGGAAGCACTGACTAGGCTAGATACTGAGCCATGGGGATCAGAAAAGAACTGTCAAAAGTCCTGCGTAATAAGGTAATGGAACTTTGTAAAGATGGAAAAGGACATAAAAAGATGTCCAAAGCCTTGAATATGCCAATCAGTACTGTTAAATCATCTATTAAGAAGTGGAAAGTTTGGGATCTCTTGATACCAAGCCAAGGTCAGGTAGACCAAGAAAGATTGCAGAAGAATTGTCCGGGATTCAAAGTAAAACCCACAGGCAACCTCAAAAGATTTACAGGCTGCTCTGGAAAAAGACAGTGTGGTATATATATATATATACAGTATATATATATACACTATATTGCCAAAAGTATTGGCCCGCCCTCCAAATCATGTGATTCAGGTGTTCCAATCCCCTCCATGGACACAGGTGTATACAATCAAGCCCCTAGACATGCAGACGGCTTCTACAAACATTGGTGAAAGAATGGGTCGCTCTCAGGAGCTCAGTGACTCCAAGCGTGGTCCCGTGATAGGTGGCCACCTGGGCAATAAGTCCATCCGTGACATTTCCTGGCTACTAAATATTCCACGCTCAACTGTTAGTGGGATTATAACAAAGTGGAAGCAACTGGGAACAACAGCCACTCAGCCACCAAGTGGTAGGCCACGTCACATGACAGGGCGGGGTCAGCGCATGCTTAAGCACACAGTGCGCAGAAGTCACCAACTGTCTGCAGAGTCAATAGATAAAGACCTCCAAACTTGGTGTGGCCTTCAGATGAGTCCAACAACAGTGCGTAGAGAGCTTCATGGAATGGGTTTCCATGGCCGAGCAGCTACATCCAAGCTTTACATCACCAAGTGCAATGCGAAGTGTCAGATGCCATGGTGTAAAGAATGCCACCACTGGACTCTAGAGCAGTGGAGACATGTGCTCTGGAGTGCCCAATTGTGCTTCTCTGTCTGGCCATGACATGTCTGGGTTTAGTCGTTGCCAGGAGGACAGTACTTGCCTGCCTGTATTGTGCCAAGTGTAAAGTTTGGTCGAGGGGTTATGGTGTGGGGTTGTTTTTCAGGGGTTGGGCTTGGCCCCCTAGTACCAGTGAAGGGAACTCTTAAGGCATCACCATACCAAGACATTTTGGCCACTTTCATGCTCCCAACTTTGTGGGAACAATTTGGAGATGGTCCCTTCCTGTCCCAACATGACTGCGCACCAGTGCTTAAAGCAAGGTCCATAAACTCAATATTGAACCCTACGGACTAAGACTGGGATGCCTTTAAAGTTCATGTGCGTGTAAAGGTTGGTGACCCAATATGTTTGGCAATATAGTGTATATTGTAGGTCCATGGGCAGCCACAGCTGAGAGCGCACTAGCTATGTGCTTCCAGCACAGTGACTGAGCTATCATAGACAGCTTCCGGCAGGTTTGTCCAGCACCCAATGCAAAAAAGTAGAACTATGCCGCCCTCTAAATGCATGCCATAGAATGCGTGTACCACCTTGTACCCATTCTTTGTCCCCTTACTCCAACTGTCCATGGCTGGCATGAAGTGTGTACTACCCCTATATGGCCAATCATTTGCTTTCTTTGGGCTAGAAGGCAATTGCACAAGCACAGTGTGTTTTTGTGTCAGCTGTGAGCAGATAGGGTGGAGATCGGGTATGTTGGAACACGGTGTGACAGCAGTAGCCATGACCAGTAGACATGAAGCTGCTGCCTCTGGATGCTAGCCACTGACGTGTAGCTTGCATGTGGGGGTGCCCTCCCCTACAGCTGCTCCCTGGATGACGGCCCCACCTGCCCACCCCTTGTCCCAGCCCTGGCTTCCAGTTTCTAGTAATGATTGGAACAATTGAGTACTGTCCGTGATACTTTTTTTATTTGCACTAACATACAATTTTGAGGACAAGCTTTGCGGGATATGTCCCCTTCTTCAAAGTCCAAGCATAGTACTGAAGAAGGGGACATACCCTCGAAAGCTTGTCCTCAGTATTGTATGGTAGTGCAAATAAAAAAAGTATCACGGACAGTACTCAATTGTTTCTGTCGCAAATGCACTAATACGGCTACAATCACCTAGTAATGATTGGGAAATGATGGGGCTGGCTCCCGGTCATGTGACCATTGGTACAGCCAATGATTGGGCAATCTTTCTGCCTCCTGGGTATAAACACCCAGTTAAAGGGATGCCAAGTCTAGGTGGGAAGGGTATAATAAAAATAAAAATGCATTCCCCTGTAAGGATCATTGCCAACCTATTATAGACAAATTCCAGACTCTAGTAATGATCAACCAACCAAAACTGGGCATTGCCTCTTCCCAAGTAGACCCCCCCCCTTCCCCATTCTTAATGACACTACCCTTCTACCTTGTGTGGTCTTCTGTCTTTTTATTTCTGAGCTATCATAGACAGCTTCTAGTCTATAGTAATGATCAACCAACCAGAACTGGGCATTGCCTCCTCCCAAGTAGATCCCCCCCCCCCTCCCCATTCTTAATGACACTACCCTTCTACCTTGTGTGGTCTTCTGTCTTTTTATTTCTGAGCTATCATAGACAGCTTCTAGTCTATAGTAATGATCAACCAACCAGAACTGGGCATTGCCTCTTCCCAAGTAGACACCCCCCTCCCCCTCCCCAGTCTTAATGACTACACTTCTACCTTGTGTGGTCTTCTGTCTTTTTATTTCCGAGCTATCATAGACAGCTTCCAGTCTCTAGTAATGATCAACCAACCAGAACTGGGCATTGCCTCCTCCCAAGTAGACACCCCCCCCCTCCCCAGTCTTAATGACACTACCCTTCTACCTTGTGTGGTCTTCTGTCTTTTTATTTCCAAGCTATCATAGACAGCTTCTAGTCTGTAGTAATGATCAACCAACCAGAACTGGGAATTGCCTCCTCCCAAGTAGACACCCTCCCCCCTTCCCCAGTCTTAATGACACTACCCTTCTACCTTGTGTGGTCTTCTATCTTTTTATTTCCAAGCTATCATCGACAGCTTCCAGTCTCTAGTAATGATCAACCAACTGGTACCGGGCATTGCCACTGGACATCCTCCCATCCCAAATGAACCCGCCCTCTCCCCGAGTCTTCTTTACTGACACCACCCTTCTGCTTTCTGTGGTCTTCTGTATTGCTCTTTCTGTTACAGGGGATGTTTTTAAAACCAACATGGCCATAATCTCATATCTAATTTCAAGCCAGCCTATTAGAGAGATTGTATAGTTTTTTTTTTTTGCATTTTTGCAGGAAAAAAGTAAAACTGGAGACATCTAGAAACTTTTGGCGTGCTTAGTTCTGCATTAACATGCTTTTCAGTGCGCAAACAAATGGGAAAAAAAGGATTTATACATTATACTTTACTTCGCTTTTTGCGTTCAGTTTGTTTTTAACATAACCTATTTGCAATGTTTCGGGGAAATGTCAAAGCAATCAAAAGATTTCAAAACTTCTACTACTACGGCAAAGGGAAAAAAAATAGCTTATTGAAGGTGAATTAGCCCTTGCTCCTTGAAGATATTATTACACTTGTCAGATTATTTGGCTGGTCATGATGGACTTTTGTAACAGCTTACAATGTGTGCAAGGCTGGAATTAAAATGTACTTCTTTTTTAAAGTTTAATAATCGCACCTGATACGAAATGGCGCTTTTGTACAGTTGCCATAAACTGCTTGGCGTAACATTATAGAGGGAAAAAAATGACAATAGCAATTATATATGTCAAAGCAAGATGTATTACAGACGCGAGGTAAAGAGCGATCGTTCAGCGAACTGTAAAAATGATGTTAAAACTGCGTGTCTCACTTTTCTGAACGCTGCAGTGTCACAGCGTGATGGTAGGTTGGAGACTAGAGGAGAGCAGGTCACCTGGGGTTATCGGGAATATTCAGTAAAATGGTGTGCCAAGTTCAAAGTTTAAGATAAACCGATCAAGGTCTAAATTGAACTGCCTCGGCTTATAAAAAAAGAATTTTAACTGGTTGCTGAAGTTATTGGAATTATCAGTTTGCCACGTATTCTGTTTATTTTCAGGGGGTGCACAGTATGTTGGAATTGATCATATAAAAATATACCATCCATTTCAATATATCACCCAAGAGATGGATTTTCTTCTATGTTGGGGTCTAGAGTTTTGTCGAGTCCACAAAGATTTCCATCAACACTTGGGTCTTCATAGATTTTCTTCTACACTGGGGTCTACTTAAATTTTCATCTACCTGGGGGTCTACAAAGATTTTTGTTAACATTGGGTTCTACATAGACTTTCATCTACACTGGGGTCTATGGAATTGTTTGTTTAATAAGGAGTCTACATAGACTTTCATCTACAGCGGGGTCTATGGAATTGTTTGTTTAATAAGGAGTCTACATAGACTTTCATCTGCAGCGGGGTCTATGGAATTGTTTGTTTATTTGGAGTCTACATAGACTTTCATCTACACTGGGGTCTATGGAATTGTTTGTTTAATTTGGGGTCTACATAGATGTTCATCTACACTGGGGTCTATGGAATTGTTTGTTTAATTTGTGGTCTACATAGATGTTCATCTACACTGGGGTCTATGGAATTGTTTGTTTAATAAGGAGTCTACATAGACTTTCATCTACAGCGGGGTCTATGGAATTGTTTGTTTAATTTGGAGTCTACATAGACATTCATCTACACTGGGGTCTATGGAATTGTATGTTTAATTTGGGGTCTACATAGACGTTCATCTACACTGGGGTGTATAGAATTGATTGTTTAATTTGGGGTCTACATAGACTTTCATCTACTCTGGGGTCTATGGAATTGTTTGTTTAATTTGGAGTCTACATAGACTTTCATCTACACGGGGTCTACATAGATTTTTGTCTACACTGGGGTCTGCATAGACTTTCATCTACACTGGGGTCTACATAGACTTTCATCTACACTGGGGTCTACATAGACTTTCATCTACACTGGGGTCTACATAGATTTTTGTCTACACTGGGGTGTACATAGACTTTCATCTACACTGGGGTCTACATAGACTTTCATCTACACTGGAGTCTACATAGATTTTCGTCTACACTGGGGTGTACATAGACTTTCATCTACACTGGGGTGTACATAGACTTTCATCTACACTGGGGTATACATAGACTTTCATCTACACTGGGGTCTACATAGACTTTCATCTACACTGGAGTCTACATAGACTTTCATCTACACTGGGGTGTACATAGACTTTCATCTACACTGGGGTCTACATAGACTTTCATCTACACTGGAATCTACATAGATTTTCGTCTACACTGGGGTGTACATAGACTTTCATCTACACTGGGGTCTACATAGACTTTCATCTACACTGGGGTATACATAGACTTTCATCTACACTGGGGTCTACATAGACTTTCATCTACACTGGGGTCTACATAGACTTTCATCTACACTGGAGTCTACATAGACTTTCATCTACACTGGGGTCTACATAGACTTTCATCTACACTGGGGTCTACAGAGACTTTCATCTACACTGGGGTCTACATAGATTTTCATCTACACTGGGGTCTACATAGATTTTCGTCTACACTGGGGTCTACATAGATTTTCGTCTACACTGGGGTCTACATAGACTTTCATCTACACTGGGGTATACATAGACTTTCATCTACACTGGAGTCTACATAGATTTTCGTCAACGCTGGGGTCTACATAGATTTGTCTCAACGCTGGGGTCTATATAGATTTTCGTCAATGCTGGGCTCTACATAGATTTTCATGTATGCTGAAATCTATGCAAACTCCCATTAGACTGGGATCTGCATAGTTTTTCATCTACACTGGGGTCTTTGTAGATTTTTGCCTACACCGGGGTCTATGTAGATGTTTATCTATGCTGGGGTATATGTGGAATTTTGCCTATGAAAGAGTCTGTATACATTTTTGTCTATACTGGGGTCTCTGTAGATTTTTCTATGTTGAAATCTATGTAGATTTATGTCAACACTGGGGTCTACATTGATTTTAATCTACACTGGGGTCTATGGAGATTTTCATCCACACTGGTGACTATGTAGATTCTTATTTATGCTGGGGTCCACCTAGATTTCCATCTACTCTGGGGTCTATATAGATCTATACTGGGATCCATGTTGATTTTTTCTCTATGATGGGCTCTATATAGATTTTCGGCAACACTGGGTTCTGCAAAGATTTTTGTGTACACTGGAGTCTACATAGATTTCTGTTTATGCTGGAGTCTATGTAGATGTGCATCAACACTGGGGGTCTACGAAGACCTTTACCTATGCTAGGGTAAATGTAGATTTTTGCCTATAAAAGGGTCTACAAAGATTTTCATCTACACTTAAGTTGATTCTCATACTGTATATGCTGAGGTCTACGTAGATTTTTGTCTATACTAGGGTCTATGTAGATTTTTATCTATGCTGGGGTATATATTGATTTTTGCTACTGAAAGGGTCTTCATAGATTGTCATCTACATTGGGGTCTACACAGATTCTCATATATGCTTGGGTCTGCAAAGATTTTCATCTATGTTAGGGTATATTTCCATTTTGTCTATACTGTGGTCTCTGTATATTTTTTGTCTGTGCTGAGGTATATGTAGATTTTGCTCTATGCTGGGGTCTTTGTAGATTTTCATCTACATTGGTGTCTATGTAGATTCTTATCTGTGCTAGGGTTTACATAGATTTACATCTACGCTAGGTTCTATATAGATTTTTGTCTAAACTGGGGTCCATATCAATTTTTTTTTGTGTATTATGCTGGAATCTATGTAGATTTTCATTAACACTGGGTTCTGCTAAGATTTCCATGTACACTGGGGTTTATGTAGATTTTTGTTTTTGCTCGATGTAAATTTTCAGCCTCACTGGGGTCCATGTAGACATTTACATGGGGTCTGCATAGATTTTTGTCTACACTGGGGTCTATGTAGATTTTTTTTAAACTGGGGTCTATGTAGATTTTTTTTCTACACTGGGGTCTATTTTGAATTTTCGTAAACACCTGGGTCTACATATATTTTCATCTACACTGGGGTCTACAAATATTTCCGTCTACGTTGGGGCTTAAGATTTTTGCCCAATGAAGGGATTTACATAGATTTTTATCTACATAGATTGGCCTCTGGGTTGAGGTCTATACAGATGTTTGTGTATGCTGGGGTCTATATAGATTTCTGTTTACACTGGGGCTTTAGATTTTTTATCCTATGAAAGGGTCTACATAGATTTTCATCTATGCTGTGGTCTATGTAGATTTTTTTCTACATTGGGGTCTATTTAGTTTTTTTCTATGCCAAGGTCTATGTAGATTTTTTGTCAACACTGGAGTATACATAGATTTCCATCGACGCTGGAGTATATGTAGATTTTCATCTACATAAGGGTTTAGGTAAATTGTTAACTACACTGGGGTCTGTGTAGATTTTTTATCAACATTGAGGTTAGAGATGAGCGAATCGAAGTAGGCGAAGTGGAATTCGAGTCGAATATTGGAAAATTGGAAAAATAGCCTACTTCGGACGCGCGAATCGAAATTTTTCCTAAAATGGCGGCGGACATGTGCGGCGACGGAGCGGGGATGTCTGGGAAGGCGCGCAGACAAAGCGCGCTGACCCATAATGCATTCCTTAATGACATGTGATCGCATTAGCCAATCAGCAGCCAGCCAGCCAGCACTGTGTAATGGTCGAGCTATAAATAGCGGCCATTTTAGAATTCTTCATTTGCCTCCAGTCATTCAAGAGAGGCAGACCGCTCTGTATTAGGGACAGAGTTAGGGACACAGAAACGTTACTTAGGGACACAGAAACGTTACTTAGGGACACAGAAACGTTACTTAGGGACAGAGAAGCATTACTCAGGGACACAGAATTGTTAATTAGGGCCACAGAATCGTTACTTAGGGCCAAAGAAACGCTAGTTAGGGCCACAGAATTGTTACTCAGGGACAGACAGAATTGTTACTGAGTGCCAGAGAATTGTTACTTAGGGCCACAGAAACGTTAGTTAGGGCCACAGAATTGTTACTCAGGGACAGACACAGAATTGTTACTGAGGGCCACAGAACTGTTACTTAGGGCCACAGAAACGTTATTAGGGCCACAGAATTGTTACTCAGGGACAGACAGAATTGTTACTGAGTGCCAGAGAATTGTTACTTAGGGCCACAGAAACGTTACTTAGGGCCACAGAATTGTTACTCAGGGACAGACACAGAATTGTTACTGAGGGCCACAGAACTGTTACTTAGGGCCACAGAAACATTATTAGGGCCACAGAATTGTTACTCAGGGACAGACAGAATTGTTACTGAGTGCCAGAGAATTGTTACTTAGGGCCACAGAAACGTTACTTAGGGCCACAGAATTGTTACTCAGGGACAGACACAGAATTGTTACTGAGGGCCACAGAACTGTTACTTAGGGCCACAGAATTGTTACTCAGGGACAGACAGAATTGTTACTGAGTGCCAGAGAATTGTTACTTAGGGCCACAGAAACGTTAGTTAGGGCCACAGAATTGTTACTCAGGGACAGACACAGAATTGTTACTGAGGGCCACAGAACTGTTACTTAGGGCCACAGAAACGTTAGTTAGGGCCACAGAATTGTTACTCAGGGACAGACACAGAATTGTTACTGAGGGCCACAGAATTGTTACTTAGGGCCACAGAAACGTTACTCAGGGACACAGAATTTTTACTGAGGGCCACAGAACTGTTACTTAGGGCCACAGAAACGTTAGTTAGGGCCACAGAATTGTTACTCAGGGACAGACACAGAATTGTTACTGAGGGACACAGAATTGTTACTGAGGGCCACAGAACTGTTACTTAGGGCCACAGAATTGTTACTCAGGGACACAGAATTGTTACTGAGGGCCACAGAACCGTTACTTAGGGCCACAGAATTGTTACTCAGGGACAGACACAGAATTGTTACTGAGGGACACAGAATTGTTACTGAGGGCCACAGAACCGTTACTTAGGGCCACAGAATTGTTACTCAGGGACAGACACAGAATTGTTACTCAGGGACACAGAATTGTTACTGAGGGCCACAGAACCGTTACTTAGGGCCACAGAATTGTTACTCAGGGACAGACACAGAATTGTTACTGAGGGCCACAGAATTGTTACTTAGGGCCACAGAAACGTTACTCAGGGACACAGAACTGTTACTGAGGGCCACAGAACCGTTACTTAGGGCCACAGAATTGTTACTCAGGGACAGACACAGAATTGTTACTGAGGGACACAGAATTGTTACTGAGGGACACAGAATTGTTACTGAGGGACACAGAATTGTTACTCAGGGACAGACACAGAATTGTTACTCAGGGACAGACAGAATTGTTACTGAGGGCCACAGAAATGTTACTTAGGGCCACAGAAACGTTACTCAGGGACACAGAATTGTTACTCAGGGACAGACACAGAATTGTTACTCAGGGACAGACACAGAATTGTTACTGAGGGACACAGAATTGTTACTGAGGGCCACAGAACCATTACTTAGGGCCACAGAAACGTTACTCAGGGACAGACACAGAATTGTTACTCAGGGACAGACACAGAATTGTTACTCAGGGACACAGAATTGTTACTGAGGGACACAGAATTGTTACTGAGGGACACAGAATTGTTACTCAGGGACACAGAATTGTTACTGAGGGACACAGAATTGTTACTGAGGGACACAGAATTGTTACTCAGGGACAGACACAGAATTGTTACTCAGGGACAGACAGAATTGTTACTGAGGGCCACAGAAATGTTACTTAGGGCCACAGAAACGTTACTCAGGGACACAGAATTGTTACTCAGGGACAGACACAGAATTGTTACTCAGGGACAGACACAGAATTGTTACTGAGGGCCACAGAATAGTTACTGAGGGACACAGAATTGTTACTGAGGGCCACAGAACCGTTACTTAGGGCCACAGAATTGTTACTCAGGGACAGACACAGAATTGTTACTGAGGGCCACAGAATTGTTACTTAGGGCCACAGAAACGTTACTCAGGGACACAGAATTGTTACTGAGGGCCACAGAACCGTTACTTAGGGCCACAGAATTGTTACTCAGGGACAGACACAGAATTGTTACTGAGGGACACAGAATTGTTACTGAGGGACACAGAATTGTTACTCAGGGACACAGAATTGTTACTGAGGGACACAGAATTGTTACTCAGGGACACAGAATTGTTACTGAGGGACACAGAATTGTTTCTGAGGGACACAGAATTGTTACTCAGGGACAGACACAGAATTGTTACTCAGGGACAGACAGAATTGTTACTGAGGGCCACAGAAATGTTACTTAGGGCCACAGAAACGTTACTCAGGGACACAGAATTGTTACTCAGGGACAGACACAGAATTGTTACTCAGGGACAGACACAGAATTGTTACTGAGGGACACAGAATTGTTACTGAGGGACACAGAATTGTTACTGAGGGCCACAGAACTGTTACTTAGGGCCACAGAACTGTTACTTAGGGCCACAGAAACGTTACTCAGGGACACAGAATTGTTACTCAGGGACACAGAATCGTTGAATTAAAGAGTATGTCAGACAACATGCAGAGTAGTGGCAGAGGAGGCAATGTTTTAGGAGCGAGCAGACGTGGCAGCAGAGGAAGGGGTCGAGGCAGCACTATTCGCAGCCAGAGGCTAGTGCTCCCGGTGTCATCCAGTACAGTGAGGAAGAGCTAACAGAGGGCGGTCAGGAACGGGGGGAGACATCCGCCTCTTCAGCAGCCGGGCGAAGAAGTAGTGGCGAGGAGAGTGGCTCGGTAGCCGGTCTAGAGACAGGTCTGTCTCCTGACCCACACGCAGCCGAGGGGGCTAGTAGTGAGGCGGAGACCCTAATTGATGATGATGAGGCTGATCGCACTTGGCAGCCTCGTCGTCATCAGGCTATTGCTTCCGCATCATCAGGAGAAGAGGGTGGCAGCTTGGCAGCGAGCAAAACAGTCGGTGGGTTGTCTCCATCGCCACACTCTGCCATGTGCCACTTTCAGGTCTCCTCACACTGCTGGTGTGTTCAATTTTTTGACATAGGGTGCTGGCAGATTACGGGCCTCCCATAGCTGCTGCCAGGCCCCTAATCTGCCATGGGCCCCTATATACCGCCTCCTCATGCTGCTGCCAGGTCCAGAGTCTGTCATGGGTCCCTGTACGGCCTCCCATTGCTGCTGTCTCCATCGCCACACTCTGCCATGTGCCACTTTCAGGTCTCCTCACACTGCTGGTGTGTTGAATTTTTTGACATAGGGTGCTGGCAGATTACGGGCCTCCCATAGCTGCTGCCAGGCCCCTAATCTGCCATGGGCCCCTATACCGCCTCTTCATGCTGCTGCCAGGTCCACAGTCTCTCATGCCATGTGCCACTTTCAGGTCTCCTCACACTGCTGGTGTGTTGAATTTTTTGACATAGGGTGCTGGCAGATTACGGGCCTCCCATAGCTGCTGCCAGGCCCCTAATCTGCCATGGGCCCCTATATACCGCCTCCTCATGCTGCTGCCAAGTCCAGAGTCTCTCATGGGTCCCTGTACGGCCTCCCATTGCTGCTGTCTCCATCGCCACACTCTGCCATGTGCCACTTTCAGGTCTCCTCACACACTGCTGGTGTGTTGAATTTTTTGACATAGGGTGCTGGCAGATTACGGGCCTCCCATAGCTGCTGCCAGGCCCCTAATCTGCCATGGGCCCCTATACCGCCTCCTCATGCTGCTGCCAGGTCCACAGTCTCTCATGCCATGTGCCACTTTCAGGTCTCCTCACACTGCTGGTGTGTTCAATTTTTTCACATAGGGTGCTGGCAGATTACGGGCCTCCTATAGCTGCTGCCAGGCCCCTAATCTGCCATAGGCCCCTATATACCGCGTCCTCATGCTGCTGCCAGGTCCAGAGTCTCTCATGGGTCCCTGTACGGCCTCCCATTGCTGCTGTCTCCATCGCCACACTCTGCCATGTGCCACTTTCAGGTCTCCTCACACACTGCTGGTGTGTTGAATTTTTTGACATAGGGTGCTGGCAGATTATGGGCCTCCCATTGCTGCTGCCAGGCCCGTAATCTGCCATGGGCCCCCGTACCGCCTCCTCATGCTGCTGCCAGGTCCAGAGTGTGTCATGGGTCCCTGTACGGCCTCCCATTGCTGCTGCCAGGAGGCAGCAGGGTCTCAGCAGTGTCAGTGGAGGCAAACGACCACGGAGTAGAGCACCAGCTCCACTGCAGCCTACCACAACGACCAGTAGTGGTGCCGGTGTGCACGGAGGAAGTAGCAGTCAGCCAAGGAGGAGTATCGGGGGCAAAGTTTCCTACTCGGCGGTGTGGCAATTTTTCGTCAAGCCGCCCGAGGAAGTAAACGTAGCCGTATGTCGACTATGTGGCCAGAAAGTCAAGCGTGGCCAGGGGGCCCATGTTGGGACTACAGCGTTGCGTCAGCATATGCAGCGTCGCCATTCGGTGGCCTGGGAAAACCGTGATAAAGATACGGCGGTTCTGCCTGCCCCAGCCCAGGGTTCCATTTTGTCATAGGGTGCTGGCAGATTACGGGCATCCCATTGCTGCTGCCAGGCCTTAATCTGCCATGGGCCCCTGTACCGCCTCCTCATGCTGCTGCCAGGTCCAGAGTCTGTCATGGGTCCCTGTACGGCCTCCCATTGCTGCTGTCTCCATCGCCACACTCTGCCATGTGCCACTTTCAGGTCTCCTCACACACTGCTGGTGTGTTGAATTTTTTGACATAGGGTGCTGGCAGATTACGGGCCTCCCATAGCTGCTGCCAGGCCCCTAATCTGCCATGGGCCCCTATACCGCCTCCTCATGCTGCTGCCAGGTCCACAGTCTCTCATGCCATGTGCCACTTTCAGGTCTCCTCACACTGCTGGTGTGTTGAATTTTTTGACATAGGGTGCTGGCAGATTACGGGCCTCCTATAGCTGCTGCCAGGCCCCTAATCTGCCATGGGCCCCTATACCGCCTCCTCATGCTGCTGCCAGGTCCAGAGTCTCTCATGGGTCCCTGTACGGCCTCCCATTGCTGCTGTCTCCATCGCCACACTCTGCCATGTGCCACTTTCAGGTCTCCTCACACACTGCTGGTGTGTTGATTTTTTTGACATAGGGTGCTGGCAGATTACGGGCCTCCCATTGCTGCTGCCAGGCCCGTAATCTGCCATGGGCCCCCGTACCGACTCCTCATGCTGTGACGTTGCAACAAGGTGGAATTCAACCCTACATATGTTAGACCGCCTTTACGAACAGCAAAAGGCCATCACAGATTTCCTGATGTTAAAAGCGGATAAAGGTACTCCCTGTGTAACTTAGATGTCAGCCATTGGCAGCTCATGCGTGACACCTGTGCTTGCTCAGGCCCTTTGAGGAGGCCACGCTATTCGTGAGTCGGCAGGACTATGGGATGAACGACGTCATTCCTCTGTTGCACGTCCTTGAACAAATGCTGTTAATAATGGCTGGTCAGTGTGCGGTAGACGTGGCGCACAGATCTCAATGCCACATGACCCCTGTGGGGGCAGGACAGGAAGAAGAGGAGGAGGTAAAGGAGGACATTGGTGCTCAGGAATTATTGAGTGAAATGGGTGGTTTTTCCACTCAGCGGACAGGAGTGGAGGAGCAGGAGCATCTGGTAGAGGAGGAGGAAGAGGAGACAGAGGACCCAGACGCACCGTGGCAGTATGCTGTGGAGATGGAGGCAGGGAGTCCCTCGCATTCCTTGGCACAAATGGCCCATAGCATGCTCGCTTGCTTGCGTAGCGACAGCCGAATAATAACCATCAGACAGAGGGATGACTTTTGGCTGTCCAAAAAATCCTTGTTGGACCCTCGCTACCGTTCCAAAATGGTGGCCTTTTTCACACCTGCTGAGAGGGAGGCCAAAATAACGTACTATAAAAACCACCTATGTAGTCAGTTGGTCTCTGCCTGTCTGCGCCAACGTCCATCCTCAGACACTGTGGGCCCTGTGCGCTCGCGTTCCGCTGCCATGGCAGCAGGGGAGGGGTGGGGTGGTAGGAGCAGTGGCAGCTCCACCAGCAGCGGCTGCCTCAGTCTGCAGTCGATGATGAGTAGCTTTCTTCACCAGCGCAGTGAGGAAACTAATAACCAGCCGCAGCAGCAGCAGCAGCAGCATCAGGTGGACCTGGAGCAGGACCTCAAACAACAGGCTTAGGCCTACTTGGACAGCACCCTGCCAACCGAGGTAGACAATCCCCTTGACTACTGGGCAACGAAACTTGACCTTTGGCCCCAACTAGCTGAATTTGCCCTTGAAAGGCTGTCATGCCCGGCCAGTAGCGTGGCATCGGAGCGCGTGTTTAGTGCGGCAGGAGGTATTGCAACTCCGCGGAGGACACGACTGTCCACCCAAAGTGTGGAGAGACTCACGTTTGTGAAAATGAATCAGGCGTGGATTAGTCTGGATTTCAAACCACCAGTTCCTGACACAACTGACTAAATCCACCATGAATCATGCCCCAAACATGTGCCACTTTCAGGTCTCCTCACACTGCTGGTGTGTTCCATTTTTTGACATAGGGTGCTGGCAGATTACGGGCCTCCCATAGCTGCTGCCAGGCCCCTAATCTGCCATGGGCCCCTATACCGCCTCCTCATGCTGCTGCCAAGTCCAGAGTCTCTCATGGGTCCCTGTACGGCCTCCCATTGCTGCTGTCTCCATCGCCACACTCTGCCATGTGCCACTTTCAGGTCTCCTCACACACTGCTGGTGTGTTCCATTTTTTGTCATAGGGTGCTGACAGATTACAGGCCTCCCATTGCTGCTGCCAGGCCTGTAATCTGCCATGGGCCCCCGTACCGCCTGGTCACGCTGCTGCTGGGTCCACAGTGTGACATGGGTCCCTGTACCGCCTCCCATTGCTCCCACTCTGCCATGTGCCACTTTGAGGTCTCCTCACACTCCTGCTGTTTTCCATTTTGTCATAGGTTGCTGGCAGATTACAGGCCTCCCATAGGTGCTGCCAGGCCTGTAATCTGCCATGGGCCCCCGTACCGCCTGGTCACGCTGCTGCTGGGTCCACAGTGTGACATGGGTCCCTGTACCGCCTCCCATTGCTCCCACTCTGCCATGTGCCACTTTCAGGTCTCCTCACACTCCTGCTGGTTTCCATTTTGTCATAGGTTGCTGTATGGCCTCCCATTGCTGCTGCCTCCACCGCCACACTGTGGCTCCAAACACTGGTTTTGGCCCCGTGACTGGCCAAATGAGTGAAGTGTGCGGTGATTCTAAGATCGACGGCACTCATCTGCATGTCATACTGACTGACAGTATTATTTCTCTTCCCCAGCAGACTCCAAGGGCATTTAAATTAAAGGTACAGTGTTCTGCACTAATATTAAGTCTCTCTGAAGCCTAGAAACACCCTTTTTTAAGTTAAATTCACAGAGAATATATTCGACTCGAATCGAATATTGTCCACGAATTCGCCGAATCAGTCGAATCGAATTTTTGAATACTTCGCTCATCTCTAATTGAGGTCTACATAGATTTTTGTCTATACTGGGGTATTTGTAGATTTTATTTCACATAAGGGTCTACATAAAGTTCCATATACTGTGGGGTCTGCACAGGTTCTCATATACATTGGGATCTACAGTACATAGATTTCTGTCTGTACTGGGGTATATGTAGATTTTATTTCACATAAGGGTCTACATAGAGTTCCATATACGTCACGGTCTATGTAGACTTCTGTCTATGCTGTCTATGCTGTTATCTATGTAGATTTTCATCGACACTGGACATAGATTTTCCTCTAAGCTAGGGACTGCATACATTTCCATCTGTGCTGGGGTCTGTGTAGTTTTCCATCTATGCTGAGATCTCTGTAGATTTTTTGTCCACACTAATGGCCTGTATGCACAATAAGAAAGTAGTATGAAAATTTACATATGAGGAAGGATCGGTCGATTAGCTGAATGTTAGTATAGTGCTTTCGACAGCTGGTTCCGACTTTTCGGATGACAAAAAACGACGGTGAAAGCTAGAACATTTTTTATCATACGTGAACACAACTTACAATTTTTGTTTATTGTGTACAGTTGTCGTGTGGAAATAAAAAATTTGCATGATGAGAAGCATAGAACCTTCTCTTCTACTACTCAAGTACGTAGATATGTTTGCCTACATTTGCCTTTGTTAGCTGAGAATTTTCTTAAAAGTCAATACTGTTCCGACTAAATCATGATATGCACTTTGGTGGAAGAACCAACGATTGGCCCTCTGATTTTCTCATAGTGTATATTAGGACAGTCTACATAGATTTCCATCTACGCTGGGGTTTACATAGATTTGCATCAACCCCGGAGTCTACGTAGATTTTTGTCTACCCTGGGACCTCTGTAGGTTCTCATCTACACTGGGGTCTACATAGATTTCCATCTACGCTGGGGTTTATATAGATTTTCCTCAACCCTGGAGTCTACATAGATTTTTGTCTACCCTGGAACCTACGTAAGTTCTCATCTACACTGGGGACTACATAGATTTCCATCTACGCTAGGGTTTACATAGATTTTCATCAACCCTGGAGTTTATATAGATTTTTGTCTACCCTGGGACCTATGTAGGTTCTCATCTACACTGGGGACTACATAGATTTCCATCTACGCTGGGGTTTACATAGATTTGCATCAACCCTGGAGTCTACGTAGATTTTTGTCTACACTGGGGTCTACATAGATTTCCATCTACGCTGGGGTTTACATAGATTTTCATCAACCCTGGAGTCTACGTAGATTTTTGTCTATCCTGGGACCTACGTAGGTTCTCATCTACACTGGGGACTACATAGATTTCCATCTACGCTGGGGTTTACATAGATTTTCATCAACCCTGGAGTCTACGTAGATTTTTGTCTACCCTGGGACCTATATAGGTTCTCATCTACACTGGGGACTACATAGATTTCCATCTACGCTGGGGTTTACATAGATTTTCATCAACCCTGGAGTCTACGTAGATTTTTGTCTACACTGGGGTTTACATAGATTTTCATCAACCCTGGGGTCTACATAGATTTTTGTCTACCCTGGGACCTATGTAGTTTCTCATCTACACTGTGGTCTACATAGATTTCCATCTACGCTGGGGTTTACATAGATTTTCATCAACCCTGGAGTCTACGTAGATTTTTGTCTACCCTGGGACCTACGTAGGTTCTCATCTACACTGGGGACTACATAGATTTCCATCTACGCTGGGGTTTACATAGATTTTCATCAACCCTGGGGTCTACGTAGATTTTTGTCTACGCTGGGACCTATGTAGGTTCTCATCTACACTGGGGACTACATAGATTTCCATCTATGCTGGGGTTTACATAGATTTTCATCAACCCTGGGGTCTACGTAGATTTTTGTCTACCCTGGGACCTACATAGGTTCTGATCTACACTGGGGACTACATAGATTTCCATCTACGCTGGGGTTTACATAGATTTGCATCAACCCTGGAGTCTACGTAGATTTTTGTCTACACTGGGGTCTACATAGATTTCCATCTACGCTGGAGTTTACATAGATTTTCATCAACCCTGGAGTCTACGTAGATTTTTGTCTACCCTGGGACCTACATAGGTTCTGATCTACACTGGGGACTACATAGATTTCCATCTACGCTGGGGTTTACATAGATTTGCATCAACCCTGGAGTCTACGTAGATTTTTGTCTACACTGGGGTTTACATAGATTTTCATCAACCCTGGGGTCTACGTAGATTTTTGTCTACCCTGGGACCTATGTAGTTTCTCATCTACACTGTGGTCTACATAGATTTCCATCTACGCTGGGGTTTACATAGATTTTCATCAACCCTGGAGTCTACGTAGATTTTTGTCTACCCTGGGACCTACGTAGGTTCTCATCTACACTGGGGACTACATAGATTTCCATCTACGCTGGGGTTTACATAGATTTTCATCAACCCTGGGGTCTACGTAGATTTTTGTCTACCCTGGGACCTATGTAGGTTCTCATCTACACTGGGGACTACATAGATTTCCATCTACGCTGGGGTTTACATAGATTTTCATCAACCCTGGAGTCTACGTAGATTTTTGTCTACCCTGGGACCTACATAGGTTCTGTTCTACACTGGGGACTACATAGATTTCCATCTACGCTGGGGTTTACATAGAATTTCATCAACCCTGGGATCTACGTAGATTTTTGTCTACCCTGGGACCTATGTAGGTTCTCATCTACACTGGACACTGAGGTCTACATAGATTTCCATCTAAGCTGGGGTTTACATCGACTTTCATCAACCCTGGAGTCTACGTAGATTTTTTGTCTACCCTGGGACCTACGTAGGTTCTCATCTACACTGGGGTCTACATAGATTTCTATCTACACTGGGGTCTACATAGATTTCCATCTATGCTGGGGTTTATGTAGATTTACATCTACACTGTAGATTTTCTGCAACTCTGAGGCCTACGCTGATTTTGTTTACACTAATGGTCTATGGTCATTTTCATCTATGCTCCACCAATGCAACTATCCACTAAAATTCACATTTATGGAAATTCGAAGGATGTGTATTTAACCTAACAATATTGGCACCATGTGGTCTCCATCATTCTCATCTTCAGAAGCAAATGAATCTGTTTTGTACATTGTTGCTCCACATAATCAAAACTCTCTGCCATTCCCATGCAGATAAAAGTTACTACATTACAGAAATTCTCAGCAAGAAGCTTACTCTATAAATAACATAAAAGTGTAATATCGGGTGCAGATTGATATATAGCAAAGCATCGTAATCCAGGA
This sequence comes from Staurois parvus, assembly GCF_062004578.1. Taxonomy (NCBI): domain Eukaryota; kingdom Metazoa; phylum Chordata; class Amphibia; order Anura; family Ranidae; genus Staurois; species Staurois parvus. The sequence goes on from NW_028318174.1 coordinate 1,119,016, forward strand.
GGCAATAAATGGCAGTAAACTGTGGACTATTAGAGGGTAACTGCCTAGATAATCTATTCACCATTATATGCACTAAACTCTTTATTGATCTGATCCTATAGCGGTTACTGATTTTGTGTTTGTGTCAAACAAGTCATTCAGTCAGGCGGCATACAGAATTTCCTGATAGCCATTCGGCTATTCGGCTCTACCTTGTACATAAAATAGGCGGCAATATCAAGCAATGTGTGGAAGGTTCATCGATCTGCACAGTTGTAGTGTTTATGAGGTATTAGGGTCTGTTCATGGATGTCAAATTGTGTTGTAATTTACATTAATGGTCCTGTAGGATGATAATGGGGGTCAGATGCAACTTACTGTAAAATGGAACCTTCCAGTGGGGCCCCCCACATTGCTTACCTCCATTGCATTACCTCCATTACCTTCATTTCTTACCCCAATTACATTACCTCCATTTCTTACCTGAAATCCATTACTTTCATTACCTCCATTGCTTACCATCATTCATTTCCTCCATTACCTCCATTTCTTACTTGAAATCCATTACTTTCATTACCTCCATTGCTTACCATCATTGCATTACCTCCATTGCCTCCATTTTTTACCTCCAATACATTACTTCCATTACCTCCATTGCTTGCCTCCATTACCTCCATTGCTTACCTCCATTGCATTACCTCCATTAACTCCATTTCTTACCTCAAAAGCATTACTTCCATTACCTCTATTACCCTCAGTTTTACCTTTATCACCTTCATTGGTTACCTTCATTACCTCCATTATCTAATTTGCTTACCTCCAGTGTATTACCTCCATTAACCCTATTGCTTACCTCTATTGCATTACTTCCATTATCTCCATTGCTTACCTTCATTACATAACCTAAGTTGCTTACCTCAAATGTATTGCTTCCATTACCTCCATTGCTTGCCTCCATTACTTCCATTACTTGTCCCCCTTTGTAATGTACAGCGCTGAGCGAACCATTGGTGCTTTATAAATACTGTATAATAATAATAATAATAATAATAATTACTTACCTCCATTGCATTATCTCCATTAACTCCATTTCTTACCATCAATGCATTACTTCCATTGCTTACCTCCATTGCTTATCTCAATTGCATTACCTCCATTGTCTCCATTGCTTACCTTCCATGCATTACCTTCATTGCCTCAATTGCTTACATCTATTCCATTACCTTTATTGCCTCTATTGCTTACCTTCATTGCATTATGTCCATTACCTCCATTGCTTATCTCTATTGCATTACCTCCATTACCATCATTGCTTACCTCCCTTATCTTTTGTAACATACAGTCTGTGATATCTCATGTTACATACCTACAGTCTCTCGCCACCTCCTGTGACATACAGTCTGTGACATCCCCTGTAACATACATACCTAAAGTCTCTCACCACCTCCTGTGCCATACACTCTGTGACATCCCCTGTAACATACCAAGAGTCTTGCACCACCTTCTTTAACATACAGCCACTGACATCTCCTGTAACATACTCACAGTCTCTGACCATCTCCTGTAAGATACAGTCTCTGACCATCTCCTGTAACACACAGTCTCTGACCATCTCCTGTAACACACAGTCTCTGACCATCTCCTGTAACATACAGTCTCTGACCATCTCCTGTAACATATAGTCTCTGACCATCTCCTGTAACACACAGTCTCTGACCATCTCCTGTAACACACAGTCTCTGACCATCTCCTGTAACATACAGTCTCTGACCATCTCCTGTAACATATAGTCTCTGACCATCTCCTGTAACACACAGTCTCTGACCATCTCCTGTAACATACAGTCTCTGACCATCTCCTGTAACATACAGTCTCTAACCATCTCCTGTAACATATAGTCTCTGACCATCTCCTGTAACATATAGTCTCTGACCATCTCCTGTAACATACAGTCTCTGACCATCTCCTGTAACACACAGTCTGACCATCTCCTGTAACATATAGTCTCTGACCATCTCCTGTAACACACAGTCTGACCATCTCCTGTAACATATAGTCTCTGACCATCTCCTGTAGCATATCCATAATCTCTGACGATCATCTATAAGATTTTCTGTTGCTTCAACCACCTCATTACCGGACACTTTTACCCCCTTCCAGCCCAGGCCAATTTTAGCTTTCAGTGCTCCCACACTTTGAATGACGATTGCTCACTGCACCCAAATGAAATTTTTATACTGTTTTGAGACAGCTAGAGTCTGCTTTTGGTGTTATTTATTCAGCACTGGGTTTTTTTGCTTTTTTTGCTATATTAAAGAAAAAAATACCAAAAATATTGAAAAAAAACCCACATTTAGCTTCATTTCTGTTATAAAATTTTGCAAATAAATAAAATTTCTTCATGTATTTAGACCAAAATGTATTCTGCTACATTTTTTTGCTAAAAATTAAACAAATCAGTGTTTGTTAGTCTGTAGGAAAGTTATAGCGCCTAAAAACTATGATATATATATATATATGAAAATGTAACAATTCTGATGTACTTACGGCCAATCTCATTTATTGAGGCTTGAAAATGCCAGGACTGTACAGAAAACCCCCAAATAACTCCTTTTTTTAGAAACTAGAAAGTCCAAGATATTTAACCATTTGAATACCGGGCAATTTTTCTCCTTCCTGCCCAGGCCATTTTTCAGGTTTCAGCGCTCTCACACTTTGAATGACAATTGCGCGGTCATACAACATTGTACCCAAACTAAAATTTTATCGTTTTCTTCACACAACTAGAGCTTTCTTTTGGTGGTATTTAATAATCGCTGGGGTTTTTATTTTTTGCTAAATTAACAATTGACCGAAAAGTTTGAAAAAAAAACACGTTTTTCTTTGTTTCTGTTATAAAAGTTTGCAAATAAATAATTGTTCTTCCTAAATTTAGGGCGAGATGTATTCTGCTACATGTCTTTGGTGAAAATAACCCAAATTAGGATGTATTATTTAGTCTGTAGGAAAGTTATAGAGTTCACAAACTATGGTATAGATCTGAATATTGATCAATCCTGAAGTACTGACAGCCAATCTAATTTCTTGAGGTCCAAGAATGTCAGGACAGTACAGATATCCCCCAAATGTCAGGACGGTACAGATATCCCCCAAATGTCAGAACAGTACAGATATCCCCCAAATGTCAGGACAGTACAGATATCCCCCAAATGTCAGAATGGTACAGATATCCCCCAAATGTCAGAACGGTACAGATATCCCCCAAATGTCAGGACAGTACAGATATCCCCCAAATGTCAGGACAGTACAGATATCCCCCAAATGTCAGGACAGTACAGATATCCCCCAAATGTCAGAACAGTACAGATATCCCCCAAATGTCAGGACAGTACAGATATCCCCCAAATGTCAGAACAGTACAGATATCCCCCAAATGTCAGGACAGTACAGATATCCCCCAAATGTCAGAACAGTACAGATATCCCCCAAATGTCAGGACGGTACAGATATCTCCCAAATGTCAGAACAGTACAGATATCCCCCAAATGTCAGGACGGTACAGATATCCCCCAAATGTCAGGACGGTACAGATATCCCCCAAATGTCAGGACGGTACAGATATCCCCCAAATGCCAGGACAGTACAGATATCCCCCAAATGTCAGGACAGTACAGATATCCCCCAAATGTCAGGACAGTACAGATATCCCCCAAATGTCAGAACAGTACAGATATCCCCCAAATGTCAGGACAGTACAGATATCTCCCAAATGTCAGAACAGTACAGATATCCCCCAAATGTCAGGACGGTACAGATATCCCCCAAATGTCAGGACGGTACAGATATCCCCCAAATGTCAGGACGGTACAGATATCCCCCAAATGCCAGGACAGTACAGATATCCCCCAAATGTCAGGACAGTACAGATATCCCCCAAATGTCAGAACAGTACAGATATCCCCCAAATGTCAGAACGGTACAGATATCCTCCAAATGTCAGGACAGTACAGATATCCCCCAAATGTCAGGACAGTACAGATATCCCCCAAATGTCAGAATGGTATAGATATCCCCCAAATGCCAGAACGGTACAGATATCCCCCAAATGTCAGAATGGTACAGATATCCCCCAAATGTCAGGACAGGGCAGATATCCCCCAAATGTCAGGACAGGGCAGATATCTCCCAAATGTCAGAACGGTACAGATATCCCCCAAATGTCAGAACAGTACAGATATCCCCCAAATGTCAGAACAGTACAGATATCCCTCAAATGTCAGAACAGTACAGATATCCCCCAAATGTCAGGACGGTACAGATATCCCCCAAATGTCAGAACGGTACAGATATCCCCCAAATGTCAGAACGGTACAGATATCCCCCAAATGTCAGAACGGTACAGATATCCCCCAAATGTCAGAACGGTACAGATATCACCCAAATGACCCCTTTTTGCAAAGTAGACAGTCCGACGTACTTCATAAGAGGCATGGCAATTTTTTGAAGTTGAATTTTTTTTTGTCATAATTTTTTGGAAAATGAAAAAATGCAAAAAATTATTTTCACTATTTTTTTTTTACATACCGTGACCAGTGCAGTACAGCGTCATCATATAACGGGCATGGCGGTGATCGGGGACACTGACTGGTGACAGTATGATAAAAAAATATATATTTTTTTTAAAAACGTTTTTTTAATTTTAATTTTTAATTTTTTATTACTTTTTTTTCTTTTTTTTAAGATTTTTTTTTCATATTTCACGATGTCCAAAGTAGTACAATGTTACCATAGTAACATTGTACTACTTTGGGGAAGTGATCAGTATTTTTTTTTTTTTTACACAATTTGCTTATAGCAAAGAATTACTTTGCTATAAGCAAGCATTTACCTGAATGACATCGATTCATTCAGGGTTTTTTTTTTTTTGTGCTTAGCTGTGATTTGGCCACAGCTAATCACATGACATGTGCATGTGATTAGCTGTGACCATTCACAGCTAGGCACTAGTATACAATGGATGGCATGAATGAAGCCATCCATTGTATACAACTGTCATGTGACCTGCTGTGATTGGTCACAGCAGGTCACATGGTACCGGCAACGGGGCTGATACTCAGATCTGTCATCAACCGTGTCCGAGGTACACGGCCGGTGACAGATCGCGCCGCTGCGCGGCTCTGCAAGCGCGAAAAAGTGCGCATGTGCGGGAGAACTCCATTTGGCGTCCAACCCGGAAATCCAATACATTTTGCCGGCCGCCTTTTGGCTATTGGCCGGGCGTGTATTGGTTAATAAGAGGTGTAGTGAGTTCTTGGAAGTTGTAATTTTTTTGTCACAATTTTTTGGAAATTGAAGAAATAAATAATATTTTTTTTTAAATGTGTTTTGTTTTTTACATAGAGTCACCAGTGCAGTACAGCGTCATCATATGGCTGGTGTGGCTGCGATCAGGGACCCTGACTGGTGACAGTATTTTAACCACTTGAGCTCCTGAGGATTTACCCCCCTTAATGACCACGCCTCTTTTTGCTACTCGGCGCTGCACTAATTCAACTGATAATTGCGCGGTCATGCAATGCTGCACCCAAACGAAATTTACGTCCTTTTTTTCACACAAATAGAGCTTTCTTTCGGTGTAATTTGATCACCTGTGCGCTTTTTATTTTTCACGCTATAAACAAAAAAAGGCCAAAAATTTTCAAGAAAAACAATATTTTTTACTTTCAGCTATAAAAAATATATAGTAAACTCAAACTTAGTTATAAATTTAGGCCAAAATGTATTCTGCTCCATGTTTTTGGTAAAAAAAATAAGTGTATATTGATTGCTTTGTGTGAAGTTATAGCGTCTACAAACTATGGTATAGATACTGCAATTTACGCCATTTTTCTGCTATACAGCGCTGTGCTAGTTTAACAGACAATTGCGCGGTCATACAATACGGTACATAAATGAAATTTACATCCTTTTTTTCCCCACAAATTGAGCTTTCTTTCGGTGGTATTTGATCACCTGTGCGGTTTTTATTTTTTGCGCTATAAAAAAAAAGGCTGACAATTTTGAGGAAAAAAAACAATATTTTGGATTTTTTGCTATAAAACATGTCCAGTAAAAAAAATGAAAAAATCAAAATAGTCATAAATTTCTGCCAAAATACATTCTGCGACATGTCTTTGCTAAAAAAAAAACCAATACGTGTAAATTAATTGGTTTACGTGAAAGTTATAGCGTTTACAAATGGCGGGAAAGATACTGGGATTTTTAGGTTTTTTTTATACTAATAATGGCGGCGATCAGCGACTTATGGCGGCGATCAGGGACTTATGGCGGGACTGCAGCGGACATTCTGACATTGGGGGGTACTGACTTGGGGTCACTGACATCCCCTAAAACACTAATATAGTGATCAGTGCAAAAAAAAAAACACTGACACTGTACTAATGGCACTGGGGAGGAACGGGTTAACTTTATTTTGCAGGGAAGGGTTATCTGTGTGAGGGGAGTGTTTTACTAGGGGGCGGGGTGTGTACTGGACGGGACAAGGCTGATCGAGAAAGAGAAACTGTTCTTTCTCGATCAGCTCATCCTCGAGCTGACAGGGAAGTGACAGACAGCACATCTACTGCAGCTGTGCTGTCTGTCACTGTTTGCCGCCGATCGCCGGGAGATAGCCGCTAAGGACCGGCTGTGACCCGGCGACTCACATCTGCGGCGGTGATCAGCGGGACAGACAGGGCGGCGGCACGCCTCGTGTGCGCCCCCTATTTGTTTACAAAACACACGTTTTAAAACGTGGTTTTGTCTGCAAGTGCCGCCCTGCCGCCGTATTTATACAGTGGCTGGGCGGCATGTAGTTAAACAAATCCTTTTTTTCAATATTTTTAATTTTTTTTAAATTTATTTTTTTACGCACTGTGACCAGAGCAGTACAGTGTTACAATAGGCAGGGCTGCTTGAATACACTAAATATTTTTGCTGAGGTCACTAGTGGCCTCTTTATCAAGCAAGTTGACCAACATCGGCCCAGGTCCCATAAACAGTATGGGTAGATGTTTAAAGGGCCAACTTTTTTGGGGGTCCCCACTAGATTAGATTTGCACCTTTTTTAAGTAAAAAATGTGCCCATCCAACACAATTACAAAGAAGTGATCTTTGAACTTCTTGGAAGTTTTAGAAAAACATACAACTGCCGATAGAAAGGAATCGGTAATATTTAATGAAAATGTATTCATTCCAAATTGCAAATTAGCTCCAGGGCAATTATAAATGTGATATGATTTTTTTAATTTTTTTTAGCAAAAATCAAGTTTTTAGTTTAACTATTGATTGAAATTCATTATATAATTTAGAGTAGGAATAGATCTAATAATATTCTCTTACTTTTAATCAGTTTGGTAATCTTCTCCTCTTTGCAGATAAAGGAAGACTGTTGTTTTTACATCTTTTGTTTTATTGTCACAAAAATTGTCATATTTTTACTTCAGATTTGTAAGTGACTTCCTCTTGTAGACATTTGTATATCAGTGCATGCAATTAGCATCCCTGCTTAAAATAGACTGCTAGGTGGCTATACAAGTCTGCACAGTCTAACAGTGCTGGGACATTAGAGTGTAAGCTCCTCTGGTACAGAGACTGATGTGACTGTGGGGGGGACATTAGAGTGTAAGCTCCTCTGGTACAGAGACTGATGTGACTGTGGGGGAGGGGACATTCGAATGTAAGCTCCTCTGGTACAGAGACTGATGTGACTGTGGGGGAGGGGACATTAGAGTGTAAGCTCCTCTGGTACAGGGACTGATGTAACTGGCTCAGTGTTCTCTGTACAGCACTGCAGTATATGTCAGAGCCAGGGGCGGACTGACAACTCATGGGGCCCCCGGGCAATAGGGGATCATGGGGCCCCTGTGTCCTTGCCCAAACTCAAAAAAGCCTATGAAAAAAGTACCATGGGCATCTCATGGGGCCCCCTACTGACCCTGGGCCCTCGGGCAGTGCCCGAGTTTCCAAATGGTCAGTCCGCCCCTGGTCAGAGCTATATACAGTAAATGTATAATAATAACAGTGTGTGACTGTGGGGGAGGGGACATTAGAGTGTAAGCTCCTCTGGTGCAGAGACTGATGTGACTGTGGGGGAGGGGACATTAGAGTGTAAGCTCCTCTGGTACAGAGACTGATGTGACTATGGGAGAGGGGACATTAGAGTGTAAGCTCCTCTGGTACAGAGACTGATGTGACTGGCTCAGTGTTCTCTGTACAGCACTGCAGTATATGTCAGAGCTATATAAATGTATAATAATAATAGTGTGTGACTGTGGGGGAGGGGACATTAGAGTGTAAGCTCCTCTGGTACAGAGACTGATGTGACTGTGGAGGGGACATTAGAGTGTAAGCTCCTCTGGTACAGAGACTGATGTGACTGTGGGGGAGGGGACATTAGAGCGTAAGCTCCTCTGGTACAGAGACTGATGTGACTGTGGAGGGGACATTAGAGTGTAAGCTCCTCTGGTACAGAGACTGATGTGACTGTGGGGGAGGGGACATTAGAGCGTAAGCTCCTCTGGTACAGAGACTGATGTGACTGTGGGGGAGGGGACATTAGAGCGTAAGCTCCTCTGGTGCAGAGACTGATGTGACTGTGGGGGGGGGACATTAGAGTGTAAGCTCCTCTGGTGCAGAGACTGATGTGACTGTGGGGGAGGGGACATTAGAGTGTAAGCTCCTCTGGTGCAGAGACTGATGTGACTGTAGCGGAGGGGACATTAGAGTGTAAGCTCCTCTGGTACAGAGACTGATGTGACTGTGGGGGAGGGGACATTAGAGCGTAAGCTCCTCTGGTACAGAGACTGATGTGACTGTGGGGGAGGGGATATTAGAGTGTAAGCTCCTCTGGTACAGAGACTGATGTGACTGTGGGGGAGGGGACATTAGAGTGTAAGCTCCTCTGGTGCAGAGACTGATGTGACTGTGGGGGGGGGACATTAGAGTGTAAGCTCCTTTGGTGCAGAGACTGATGTGACTGTAGCGGAGGGGACATTAGAGTGTAAGCTCCTTTGGTGCAGAGACTGATGTGACTGTAGCGGAGGGGACATTAGAGTGTAAGCTCCTCTGGTACAGAGACTGATGTGATTGGCTCAGTGTTCTCTGTACAGCACTGTAGCATACGTCTCTGCTATAGGAATGACCACAATAAGCACCTGGAGTTGTAGTGTGGGTGGTCCTTTGGAAAACTGTTGGCACTTGGAGTCGTGATTTGCTCCCATCCCAGCAATGTGGGGTAACATGGTCTGCACATGGTCTGTAGCTCTGCAGGCTTATCACTCTCCTATTAATGGAAAGCAGTTATTGTGGCTCAGTCATGTCTGCACGGTCCACTAGCTCTGCATCGTGGAGTAGAGTTGGGGTGGCCACAAACAGAACATCTGTCATTTTACTCAATGCCTCGTTTATGTTCTAAATCTCCACGTAGAGTTCTTGGAAAATCCCACCGTCCCTGTTAGACAATCGCCTTCTGCGCAGGAAATGTCACACAGATCGCTAGTCTCCCTGAAAGGCTTCACACCTTGTGTTTTTGGCAGCCGTCTTCGAGCAAACAGCAGGCCTGTCATTCGCGGGGTTTGTTTCTCAAAGGACAGTCACACTTACATGCATTCAATGTCAGATTGTTTCATTTAATTTCACCGTTGGTGTGTTAGCGGCTCCCTGCTCCCCTTTATGCACCATTAAGGATCCAGTGTCACTTCTCCTCGGAGAGCCCTATTTTCCTCTTTTTTCCTTGCCTGTCATATTTTACACTCTAATGGCTTCCACGCTTGGCACCCCAGGTTCTGGTTTGCTGACTTTTCCTTGATTCCTTTGTCTCTGTGGATCAAACCAGCAAACATGTAAAAACAGACTTTGTTATGTGCTACCATAGATGTATTATGTAGCTGAAAGCATGTGGACATCTGACTATCATACTACGTAAATGATTAAATTCATGTAGACCCCTCTCCAGATGATGGGGTTCAGTTGTTTCCGATGAAGGGTACTATTCATACTACAACATATAAAGAAATTGTAGGTAATTGTGGTAACAATTTGGAGGAAGGCTCTTCAATGTTCCAGCATGACTATGCCCCTTTGGACAACGTGAACTCCACAAAGACATGGTTTGACCAGTTTGGTTTGGAGGAACTTGATCTTTGTTGTAACAGGTGGAGACCCTTCTCTGTCCCAGAATGCTATGCCCATGTGGACAAAGCCAGCTCCAAAAACACATGGTTTGACCAGTTTGGTGTGGAGGAACATGATTTTTGTGGTAATAGTTAGATGTAGAGCTCTCTCTGTTCCAGCATGACTGTGTCCCTGTGCACACATCAGTTCCATAAAGACATGTTTAACCAGTTTGGTGTGGATGAACATGACCTTATGGTAACAGTTAGATGAAGACCCCTCTCTGTTCCAGCATGACTGTGTCCCTGTGCACAATCAGCCCCATAAAGACATGGTTTGACCAATTTGATCTGGATGAACTTGGCCTTGTGGTAACAGTTAGATCTAGACCCCTCTCTGTTTCAGCAGGACTGTGTCCCTGTGCACAATCAGCTCCATAAAAACATGGTTTGACCAGTTTGATGTGGATGAACCTGGCCTTGTGGTAACAGTTAGGTGGAGACCCCTCTCTATTCCAGCATGGCTGTGTCCCTATGCACAAACCAGCTCCATAAAGATATGGTTTGACCAGTTTGGTGTGGAGAAACTTGACCTTGTGGTGAAAATTTTATGAGGACCCTTTCTTGTTCCAGCATGACTGTGCCTCTGTGGACAAAGCCAGTGTCTGGAATGGACTTGCCAATGGTGGTGGGACTCACCTGCCTTGTGGGCTGCAGTACCAGGGCTGGCCAGCGGGTGCTCTCAGCAACCAGAAGCTCACTCCTGCAGTCGGCCATCACCTGAGGCTGATTGCAGGAGGTGTATTTAAGGAATGGCCAGACCTGCAGTCAGTGCCTTGGTGTATGTTTTCCATGAGCCCCTGTACCTGCATCCTGTCTGCTTCCTGCCTGATTCCTGATTCTGCTTGATCCTGACCCTGAATGAACTCCGCCTGTCCTGACTTCGGCTATTCCTGACCACTCTCCAGCCTGCTCCTTTGGTACCTTGTCTGCCTGATTGTTCCTGACCCGACCCGTCTGACTACGCTCTGCCTACTCCTTTGTGTCTTGTCTGCCCGATGATTCCTGACCCGGCCCGCCTGACCACTCCACCTCGCCAGCCCTGACTGCTCTTATCTGTGTACATTCCGTTATCAGTTGGAGGTTTGGTTTTGTTATATTGTGCGTTATATTTGTGTATAACCCTTAATAAATTATATTGTTACACCATACTTGAGCCTGCGTTTCCCTGTGTCAGTTCACGCATCTCTGGTCTTACCGGGAGTCCTGACAGCCAGTTCCAAAAAAACATGTTTTGACCAGTTTGTTGTGGAGGAAATTGAATGTCCTGTCAAAGCCATGACCTCAACCCTTCTGAACACCCTTGGCCGAATGTGAGCCAGGGCGGCTTGCCTTCCTCCCATAGTGCCTTCTGGTGCCATCTTTTCCCAAGGTAAGTGACACACACACTCAGCCATCCACCTGAAAGAAAACAAGATTCATCGAACCAGGCCACCTTCTTTATTGCTCTGTGGTCCAGTTCTGAAGCTCACGTGCCCATTTTAGGCACTTTTGGCTGTGAATACAGGCCAGCATTTGCTCCCTGACTGGTCTACGGCTACACAGCCCCGTAAACAGCAAACTTCAATGCTCTGTGTGTTCTGACACCTTTCTATCAGAACCAGCATTCACTTTTTCAGCACTTTGAGTTCCAGTAGCTCTTCTGTTGGATTGAACTACACAAACCAGCCTTCACTCCCCACCTCCTGCATTCCGTGGGTACCCATGAGCCTGTCCCTGGTTCACCAGTTCTCCTTCCTTGGACCGCTTTTGGTTGCTCCTGACCACTGCAGAATGGGAACATCCCACAAGAGTTGAAGTTTTGGAGTTGCTCTGATCCAGTCTACTAGACATTACAATCTGGTCCTTGTCAAAGTCTCTCAAATCCTTGCACTTTCCTGTTTTTTTTCTTCTTTCGACACATCAAGTTCAGGAACATGTTCACTTGCTGCCTAATTATCCCACTGTATGGAGATAATCAATGTCTTTCAGTGGTCATTATGTTATATCTAAAGTTTAGCCTTAGGACTAATGGGAGGGTTGTTTTCCTTCATTTGATGTACGCTTAAAAAGCACGTCAAAATCAGATTCCCATTGACTTAAGTAGAGTTGTGTAGATGACAGTCCAAGGGGCTCTGTTGGACCTTCTTTCTATTTCATGTTTCCTGGGACTCTGCAGGTCCTATTGAGGTCACACACAACCATTTCATGACAAACACTGCATTTTGCATTCAAACCCATGTGTTTGAGCAGTGCTGTGTTCCAATGGAGAAGGTTGCCTTTGACCAGAACACCCACCATCATGTGCCCCTAAAGAAATTATTATGGTCTGTGCACTGAACACAGTCAAACTAATGGAAGCAAACATTATCCAGACAGAAAAAAAGAACAATAATTTAATGTAGGAATTTGCATGTTTTTCCTCATAAAACCCATTTTAATTCTTTCCTCTTTTTATATTCTTTTTTTTGTTTACACGTGACTCGTGACACTCGCCATTGAAAACGGGTGGCCTTGCTGTTATTGTTGATAATGATTTCTCTCGTCTTGACCTCTTTTTACAGAGCTGTAGAGAGCGACAGCCTGCAGGGGCTGTAGAATAACAATATGTACAGATCCATGAAACAACAGAACACAGGCTCAATGTGTCTTACAGCTGAAAGGAAGAAGAAGACAGACGAGCTAGACAGAGGAAACATTTACCGACAGAAGCATGAGGCTGACCTTCTTCTGCAAGTGCTAGTTACCTGGCTGTCTCTGGCTTAAATACGTTGGTCAATATACAACACCAAATACATCTGGTACCTGAAATAAAGAATGGAAATACTAACCTCTCCTGCTGCCTATGCTGCTCATTTGATGAGGAGGAATTGTCCCTGGAAGTCTACTGGTAATGTCAATTTCTTGGGTCCCCTGCAATACTCAGTTGTTTCTTCACGTCACTGTATCATGAAGTGACTTGGATCTATGAGTCTCCAACTTTTGGGTCCCTTGCAGAAAACATAAAGTCATGAAGTGACTCCTTGAGTTCCTTTGTATCATTAAGTTACTTGAACCACTTAATGTCCATCTCTTAGGACCCCTGCAAAGCCCATATATGACTCTTTGGGTTGCCTGTATCTTAAAGTGACTTAGACCACTAAGTGTCCATCTCTTGGGTTTCCTGCTGCACTCATAAAGTGATTCCTTGGTTCCCCTATATCATGAAATGACTTGGACCACCGAATGTCCATCTCTTGGGTCCCTTGTGGAGCACACAAAGTGACTGCTTGGCTCTCCCAAGTCAATCCATCTCTTGGGTCCCCTGAAGATCTCATGAAGTAACTCCTTGGGTCCCCTCCAGATCTCATGAAGCAACTCCTTGGGTCCCCTGTATCACAAAGTCACTTGGAGAAATAAGTGTCCATCTCTTGGGTTCCCTGCTGAGCTCATAAAGTGAGCTCATTGGGTCCCCCAGAACAATTCAACTCTTGGGTCCCCTGCAGATCTCACAAAGTGACTCCATGGGTCCCCTGTATCATGAAGTGACTTGGACTAATGAATGTTCATCTCTTTGGTACCTTGCAGAGATCATGAAGCGACTCCATGGATCCCCCAGTATCATTAAGTGACTTTATTGGACCCCTGTATCATGAAGTGACTTGGGCCACTGAGTGTCCATCTCTGGGGTCCCCTGCAGAACTCATAAAATGATTCCTTGGTTACCCTGTATCATGAACTAACTTTGACCACTGAGTGTCCATCTTTTGGGTCCCCTGCGGAGTTCATGAAGTAACTCATTGGGCCCCAAAGACAATCCAATTCTTAGGTCTTTTGAAGATTTCAAGAAGTGATTCCATGGGTCCCCTGTATCATGAAGTGGCTTGGATCAACGAGTGTCTGTTTTTTTGAGTCCCCTGCAGTCACCAGAAGTGACTCCTTGGTTCCCCCAAGACAATCCAACTCTTGGGTCAACTACAGATCCCATGAAGTGACTTCTTAGGTTCCCTTAGGTGTCGTTAAGAGAATTGGACTACTGAGTGTCAATCTCTTGGGTTCCCTGCAGAGCTCAAGAAGTTATTCCTTGGTTCTGCCGTATCATGAAGTGACTTTAACCACTGAATGTCCATCTGTATGCCTCTTCCCTGCAGAGCTCATGAAGTGACTCCTTGGCTCTCCCGTCTCATGAAGTGACTTTAACCACCGAGTGTCCATCTCTTCGCCTCTTCCCTGCTGAGCTCATGAAATGACTCCTTGGCTCTCCTGTATCATGAAGTGACTTTAACCACCGAGTGTCCATCTGTTCGCCTCTTCCCTGCTGAGCTCAAAATAAATAAGTTATATATATATATATATATATATATATATATATATATATATAAATAGATATAAATAGATATAAATATATATATATATTTATATATATGTGTATATATATAATATATATATACTTATATATATATATATATATCTTATTTATGTATAATACATATATATATATATATATATATATATATAATTTATTTAAAATAAATAAATATATATATATATATATATATATATATATATATATTTATTTATTTTAAAGAAATACATTATATATATATATATATATATATATATATATTATATATAATTTATTTATTTTAAATAAATAAATAAATATATATATATATATATATATTTATTTATTTATTTTAAAGAAATAAATTATATATATATATATATATATATATATATATATATAAATTTATTATACATAAATAAGATATATATATATATATATATATATATATACATACATATAAATAGATATAAATATATATATATATTTATATATATATGTGTATATATATATATATATCTTTATATATATATATATATATATATATATATACATGTATATATATGCATGTATGTATATATATATATATGTGTGTGTATATATATATATATATATATATATATATATATATATATATATATGTATCTATGTGTGTGTGTATATATATATATATATATATATATATATATAGACAGGGAGAAAGAGAGAGACAAAGCTAGTTTGGATATGTAGTTTCTTTTCTCCATCGCAGTATGATCTACCCCACCCCCACCCCCCCATTATTTTTTCATATAGTTTCAGTTAGTTTTGTATTTATTTGTTTTCCTGGCGGTAGCATTGATCCATTGTCGTAGGCTGGCAGTAATTCTTTCCCCGTAGCATTCACTTGGCAAGCCCTTGGGTGTCAGGATCTATAAACTTAGCACTAATTGCTGTAAATTTAAGTCATTTGAACACACAAAACATCACCTTTTTTGTCCAGCAGTTCCCTCTGGAAGGTAATGCGACACGTCGTTTGGCCGCCTGTACCCTCTTTTCTCCTGCTAAGTTTCACTATAATGACATTTATTTTTGCGAAACCAGCAATTTGCTTAGTTGGTCTGTTTAAATAAAAATCCATGATAATTACCCTTCAAAGCTGCTCCTGATTTTCATCTTCTAAGTCGCTGAATCTAAATCTTTTTTTTTTCTTTTTTTAAAAGGCCAAAATAAAATGTAGTGCATTAAGTGAAAGAAAAGGTTGTGTAGTGAATTATGGAACATAATAGAGCTGAATTGCTAACGCATACTAAAAAAATATACGGAACAGCAAATGTTGAGCATAGAGAGATGGAAAGTAAAATTGTTCATAAAAATAGATTATACGGGAAATAGAGATACAAAGTAATATTGTTTATAAACATCGATCAGACAGAGAGATACAAAGTAACATTTTTTATAAACATTGTTCTGGCGGGAAAGAGATACAAATTAACAGTGTGTATAAACATTTTTTAGACAGGAAACAGAGATATACAAAATAACATTGTTTATAAACATTGATCAGACAGAGAGAGATAGAAAGTAACATTGTTTATAAACATTGTTCTGGAGAGAAATAGATACAAAGTAACAGTGTTTATAAACATTTATCAGACAGGAGAGATACAAAGTAACATTGTTTATAAACATTTATCAGACAGGAAAGAGAGATACAAAGTAACATTGTTTGTAAACATTGTTCTGGAGAGAAATAGATACAAAGTAACAGTGTTTATAAACATTTATCAGACAGGAGAGATACAAAGTAACATTGTTTATAAACATTGATCAGATGGGAGATAGAGAGATACAAAGTAACATTGTGTATAAAAATTGTTCATGTAGGAAATAGAGAAATACAAAGTAACATTATTTATAAATAATGATGAGACGGGAGATGGAGAGATAAAAAGTAACATTGTTTATAGACTTTGATCAGACAGGAGATAGAGAGATACAAAGTAACATTGTTTATAAACATCGATCAGACAGGAGATAGAGAGATACAAAGTAACATTGTTTATAAACAGCGATCAGATGGGAGATAGAGAGATACAAAGTAACATTGTTTATAAACATCGATCAGATGGGAGATAGAGAGATACAAAGTAACATTGTTTATAAACAGCGATCAGATGGGAGATAGAGAGATACAAAGTAACATTGTATATAAACATTGATTAGGTGGGAGATAGAGCGATACAAAGTAACATTGTTTATAAACATCGATCAGATGGGAGATACAAAGTAACATTGTTGCTTTTCTATTAGCTCTGTTTCATTCATCTGCAGATCAAAGAGATGAGCTTCCATCCACATATGATGTCAATTATGGCAACTTTTGTTTTTTTTTTAATATAAATTCCTGATTAACCCCTTAATAACCCATCATTTACCCTAATCATCTCCTAATTAAGTCCTTCTTACCCTTTAACTATTATTTTCCTGGTGATTTTTTTTTTATTATTTTTATTTATTTTCTCTG
Source organism: Staurois parvus (assembly GCF_062004578.1). Lineage (NCBI taxonomy): Eukaryota > Metazoa > Chordata > Amphibia > Anura > Ranidae > Staurois > Staurois parvus. The sequence goes on from NW_028318174.1 coordinate 1,136,015, forward strand.
TGTGTTATGTGTCAGGCAGTCTTAAAGGGGTTAAGAAAATGATTTCTGTCTAGGTCAGGGGTAGGCAACCTGCGGCTCTCTAGCTGTTGTGGAACTACATTTCCCATGAGGCATTGCAAAGATGACAAAACTGCCAGTTACAGCTATGACTTGCAGAGGCATGATGGAACTTGTAGTCCTGCAACAGCTGGAGAGCCGCAGATTACCTACCCCTGGTCTAGGTGAACATCGTGAGTACTTTGAAAGAACTCCAGTGGCAGTTGTAGCTAACATGGCTTTGTTTATCAACAAAACCATGTGATCATCATGTCAGAGATAATACGGTGATAATATGCTGATCCAGGGGCGGACTGACCATTTGGAAACTCGGGCAGTGCCCAGGGTCAGAAGGGGGCCCCATGAGATGCCCCTGGTACCTTTTTCATAGGCTTTTTTGAGTTTGTCAAGGACACAGGGGCCCCATGATCCCCTATTGCCCGGGGGCCCCATGAGTTGTCAGTCCGCCCCTGTGCTGAGCCATCCATTTTTTTTCACCTTTTCGGCCTGCACTGAATTGAGACTCATGTCAACAAAATTTTGATGACTGAGCACTCTTGTATTGTTGCTGCAAAATCAGTTTGTAAAATTCCAATTGTGAATTTCTGGGGGGTTGAAATTCGGAAGCAAACCTTTTTGCTTTGGGTGATCAGGGGTGGACTGACCATTCGAGCACTCGGGCACTTCCCAAGGTCCCGGGGTCAGTAGGAGGCCCCATGAGATGCCCCTGGTACCTTTCATTGGCTTTTTCAAAGGCTTTTTTGGGTGTGGATGAGGACACAGGGGCCCCATGATCCCCTATTGCCCGGGGGGCCCCATGAGTTGTCAGTCCACCCCTGTGGGTGATACTGCTAGCTCCTTGTCTTCCTCTATGTAGAAATACCCTGCCATAGGCCCTGAGCTGACAGCCATTGTGTTTTATCAGTTTAAATACCTTGTAGACATCTACTCCTTCATCCTATAGAAAAAAACTGAACAGAACCGAAGCCAAAATCTGTATATTTTCTACTTCCCTTCTGAGTTTTGTATCCAAACAAGAACAATGGGGGGAACGGCACAGTTTATAATTCTGTGACAAGTGCAGTATTTAATTTTTACAGCTAACCAAAGTAATGCACGCAAAAACTGAGTTGTAGTAAAGAGGATTTATTGGGGTGTCGTATATTCCAAGTAGCAGCTTTATGCCATGGGACTCGGCACTTCGGGAAAGAGTTCCTTTCAGGCCTGAATATGTCAAATCTTATCCACTCACCGGCTAGGCTTAAAGGGAGATTTGGGCTAATGTTATGCATGTGGGTTTCTACTGCGGGGGTCTCCAAACTTTCTAAACACAAGTTTACTGTCCTTCAGACTTTAGGGGGGCCGGCTGTGGCCAATGGGAGTAGACAATGTCTCAGACTTAGTAGTCAGTGGAAGTAAAAAAAGTACATAGCATCTGTAGGCAGAAAGAGGAGGAATAGTGCCCCATGTTTGGTGTCAGTTGGAGAAATAATTATCATTCATTGGTGTCTGTGGAGGCAATAGTCCCCCATTGTTAGTGTCAGTGGGAGGAGTAGTGCCCCATCATTGGTGTCAGTGGGAGGAGTAGTGCTCCATCATTGGTGTCAGAAGTAGGAATATTTCAGAATGGTGTTATTGGTAGGAATAGTGCCCCATCATTTATATCAGTGGGAGGTATAGTGCCCCATCTTTGGTGTCAGTGGAAGAAATAATGCTCATTCATTGGTGTCTGTGGAGACAATAATCCCCCATTGTTAGTGTCAGTGGGAGGAATAGTGCCCCATCTTTGGTGTCAGTGGAAGGAATAGTGCACCATCATTGGTGTCAGTGGGAGGAATAGTGCCCCATCTTTGGTGTCGGTGGGAGGAGTAGTGCCTCATCATTGGTGTCAGTGGGAGGAATAGTGCTCCATCGTTAGTGTCAGGTAGGAATATATCAGGATGGTGTTATTAGTAGGAATAGTGCCCCATCGTTTATATCAGAGGGAGGAATAGTGCCCCATCATTGGTGTCAGTAGTGGAATAGTGCCACATCATTGGTGTCAGTGGAAGAAATAATGCTTATTCACTGGTGTCTGTGGAGGCAATAGTCCCCCATTGTTAGTGTCAGTGGGAGGAATAGTGCCCCATCATTGGTGTCAGTGGGAGGAATAGTGCTCCATCATTGGTATCAGAAGTAGAAATACATCAGGATGGTGTTATTGGTAGGAATAGTGCCCTGATGTTGGTGTCAGTGGAAGAAAGCGTTCTCCACTGTTTGTGGAAGGAGTAGGAGGAACAGTGCTCCAAGAGCCAGATAAAGGCAAGCAAAGGGCCACATTTATTATTATTATTATACAGGATTTATGGTGCCAACAGTTTGCTCAGCGCTTTACAATATAACGGGAGACAATACAGCAACAATACAGTTCAATACAAGAGGGATAGGAGAGCCTGATCCTGGGAGCTTACAATCTAGGAGGGAGGGGCTAGTGGTACAGAAGGTAGTAACTGTGGGGGATGGACTGGTTGGAAGAGTAGAAGATTCCATTATTAGCTGAGGGCGGGATAGGCTTCCCTGAAGAGAGAGGTTTTCAGAGATCGCCTAAAAGTGAGCAGAGTAGGCGATAGTCTGATAAATTGGGTTAGAGAGTTCCAGAGGATGGGGGAAGCTCTGGAGAAATCCTGGAGATGAGAATGGGAGGAGGAGACGAGAGAGCTAGAGAGTAGGAGGTTGTGCGAGGAGCGGAAAGGATGGTTTGGGTGATATTTGGAGACAAGATTGGTGATGTAATTTGGGGCAGAGTTATAAATGGCTTTATATGTTATTGTTATTGTTTTGAATTTTATCTGTTGGGCTATGGGAAGCCAGTGGAGGGATTGGCAGAGAGGAGTGGAGGATACTGAGTGGAGGCCAGTGGAGGGATTGGCAGAGAGGGGTGGAGGACACTGAATGGAGACCAGTGGAGGGATTGGCAGAGAGGGGTGGAGGACACTGAATGGAGACCAGTGGAGGGATTGGCAGAGAGGGGTGGCGGACACTGAGTGGAGGCCAGTGGAGGGATTGGCAGAGAGGGGTGGAGGACACTGACTGGAGGCCAGTTGAGGGATTGGCAGAAAGGGGTGGAGGACACTGAATGGAGGCCAGTGGAGGGATTGGCAGAGAGGGGTGGCAGATACAGAACGGTTAGTAAGGTGGGTGAGTCTGGCTGCAGCATTCATGATAGACTGAAGAGGGGATAGCCTGCGATGAGGGTGGCCAATGAGGAGGGAGTTACAATAGTCAAGGCGAGAGATAACCAGGGCGTGAATAAGTTGCTTAGTGGTTTCCAGGGTTAGGAACGGTCGTATCTTGGAGATATTGCGGAGGTGAAGATTTGGACAGCGATTGGATTTGGGGCTGAAAGGACAGATGGGAGTCTAGGATTACACCTAGTACCCTGGCGTGAGGGGAGGGACTGATGATTGTGTTATTGATCTTGATGGTGAAGTCGGGGGAGGGGGCACGGGATGGGGGGAATACTAAGAGCTCAGTTTTGGAAAGATTGAGTTTGAGGAAGTGGAGTGACATCCATGCCAATATATGTCACTTAGTAGGTTAGTAATGCGAGAAGAGACTGAAGGGGTGAGGTGAGGAGTAGAAATTTTGGAGACTGCTGTTCTACAACAATGGGACTTAGCCTCCTGCACTGCCTCCATCAGTAATATGGACAATGCAATTGCATCTATGTTTATATCCTATGTGTTTGCACTAATTTAACCACTTGCCACCCTTGTAACACATGTGTGTGGTGCAAAGAGGATGTGCCAGTATTTGGCCAGTCCCCCAAAATCATTAGATTCAAGTGTTCCAATCCCCTCCATGGACACAGGTGTATACAATCAAGCCCATAGCCATGCAGACTGCTTCTACAAACATTGGTGAAAGAATGGGTCGCTCTCAGGAGCTCAGTGACTCCAAGCGTGGTCCCGTGATAGGTGGCCACCTGGGCAATAAGTCCATCCGTGACATTTCCTGGCTACTAAATATTCCACGCTCAACTGTTAGTGGGATTATAACAAAGTGGAAGCAACTGGGAACAACAGCCACTCAGCCACCAAGTGGTAGGCCACGTCACATGACAGGGCGGGGTCAGCGCATGCTGAAGCGCACAGTGCGCAGAAGCCGCCAACTGTCTGCAGAGTCAATAGCTAAAGACCTCCAAACTTGGTGTGGCCTTCCGATGAGCCCAACAACAGTGCGTAGAGAGCTTCATGGAATGGGTTTCCATGGCCGAGCAGCTGCATCCAAGCCTTCCATCACCAAGTGCAATGCAAAGGATGCCGTGGTGTAAAGCACGCCGCCACTGGACTCTAGAGCAGAGAGCTTCTCTGTCTTGCAGTCCGATGGACATGTCTGCGTTTGGCAGTTGCCAGGAGAATTTTACTTTTTGACTGCATTGTGCCAAGTATAAAGTTTGGTGGAGGGGGGATTATGGTGTGGGGTTGTTTTTTCGGGTTTGGGCTTAGCCCCCTAGTTCCAGTGAAGGGAACTCTTAAGGTGCCAGCTCTGGTGAACTCCATGCCCAAGAGGGTTAAAGCAGTGCTGGAAAATAATGGCGGCCACACAAAATATTGACACTTTGGGCCCAATTTGGACCTCGTCACTTAGGGGTGGACTCACTTTTGTTGCCAGCGGTTTAAACATTAATGGCGGTGTGTTGAGTTATTTTGAGGGGACAGCAAATTTACATGTTATACAAGCTGTACACTGACTACGTCACATTGTAGCAAAGTGTCATTTCTTCAGTGTTGTCACATGAAGAGGGAGAATAAAATATCTACAAAAATGTGAGGGGTGGACTCACTTCTGGGAGATACTGTAAAAAAAAAAAAAAATTATATATATATATATATATATATACAGTACAGTGTATATATAGTCCCAGGGGCGGTCTGACAACTCATGGGGCCCCCGGGCAATAGGGGATCATGGGGTCCCTGTGTCCTCGCCCACACCCAAAAAAGCCTATGAAAAAGCCAATGAAAGGTACCGGGGGCATCTCATGGGGCCCCATACTGACCCCGGGCCCTCGGGCAGTGCCCGAGTGCTCGAATGGTCAGTCCGCCCCTGTATAGTCCTATTAGGTCAATGAAGACTCCAAATTGGGGCAGACTTCATGGACCAACTGGGTCTTTTTCTGCCATCACTTTTCTATGTTTATAAGTTTCCAATTACTTAGCTTCTTAAGCTGTTTGTTTGCAAGAAAAAGTATTACTATATTTAGTTTTTTTTTCTGATAATCTTCACAAAAAAAACCTTGAAAAAACTCTCATTTGCAATTTTGAGTTCAAAATAATTGGGGAAATGACAATTAAAAAAAAAAAATAAGAAGCAAATCTTATTTGGCCCTTCACCATCTTTTATTTTTTTTTTTTTATTGCGTCAACGCACAAATGGCTCCCGAAAATGGCACTTTGTCTAAGAAGAAATGGTGACGGCAGCAATAGTTGCTAATTGATGTTTCTAATTAAGACATACTGTGGAATCAAAGCCGCTCTGCTTCTGCCTCTTAAAGAATTGCGAAAGCTTACGCTTCCCACAAACATGACAAACGTACACACGGATCTTTATCAATTCATTAGGCTCGGCTCAATGTGTTTGACATGGTAAAGAAGTGAATATTAAACCCTATTAGTTGAAATGGGCTGTTTAACCCGTGTGATGGGTTTATCTCATTAAACCTGAAGAATATTAGTGGAAAGTGAAATTTCTGCAGTACTAACTAATTAGGATGTTGCAGATTCTTTAACCCATTTGATAATGAGGCTAAATAGTCAGTTTATTTAAGGTGAATTTAAAGGGAAACCAGTGCCTATGACAATACTGCTGGATTACAGGCATCTTAAAGCACAGCTCTGGGCTCAAAGCTCCTTTCGCCCTACGCCTTGGCCATGGCAACATTTTTTTGCTTTCATGTCTGCTTATACTTACCATTTTCCTAGTCAAACAACATGAGCATCTTCCTCTTTGGATTGTCCCATAGCTTTGGGTGGTCCTTAAAAATGACCACCCAAAGCTAATAATTGGGGAAATGACAATTAAAATATCAAATATCGCAACTCCCCCCTCACTGGCCTGCCTCTCCGCTGGCTATCCCCGCTTCAGTTGATCCTGAATACGGCAGCCAGACTCATTCACCTTTCCAACCGCTCCATCTCCGCCACCCCCCTCTGCCAATCCCTCCATTGGCCTCCACTCAGTGTCCTCCACCCCCCTCTGCTAATCCCTCCACTGGCCTCCACTCAGTGTCCTCCACCCCCCTCTGCCAATCCCTCCACTGGCCTCCACTCAGTGTCCTCCACCCCCCTCTGCCAATCCCTCCACTGGCCTCCACTCAGTGTCCTCCACCCCCCTCTGCCAATCCCTCCACTGGCCTCCACTCAGTGTCCTCCACCCCCCTCTGCCAATCCCTCCACTGGCCTCCACTCAGTGTCCTCCACCCCCCTCTGCCAATCCCTCCACTGGCCTCCACTCAGTGTCCTCCACCCCCCTCTGCCAATCCCTCCACTGGCCTCCACTCAGTGTCCTCCACCCCCCTCTGCCAATCCCTCCACTGGCCTCCACTCAGTGTCCTCCACCCCCCTCTGCCAATCCCTCCACTGGCTTCCAATTGCGCAACGGATCAAATTCAAAATCCTAACACTGATGTACAAAGCCGTCCACCATACTGCCCCGAACTACATCACCGACCTAATATCCAAGTACCGCCCAACACGCACACTCCGCTCCTCACAAGACCTCCTTCCCTCTAGTTCCCTGGTCTCCTCCTCCCATGCCCGCCTCCAGGACTTCTCCAGGGTGTCACCCATCCTCTGGAACTCCCTGCCCCAATCCATCAGATTATCACCTACTCTCTTCTCCTTTAGGCGCACCCTGAAAACCCATCTCTTCAGGGAAGCCTACCCCACCCCCTGCTAACTTGCCGACCTCCTCCACTCTTCCTACCAATCCATCCCCCAAAGCTATCTCCTCCTGTACCTCCATCCCCTCCCTCCTAGATTGTAAGCTCGAAAGAACAGAGCCCTCGATCCCCTCATGTTTTGCATTGTATTGTTATTGTTCTGTCACATGTTCTGTCCCCCTTTGTAATGTACAGCGCTGAGTGAACTATTGGCGCTTTATAAATACTGTATAACAATAATAATAATAATAATGACATCAGTGCTTCCCTCTGAAAAGCACCCCAGGGGGCAAGTCTATGACGTACTGCACTCACAAGATATCCTCAGTCTCCCAGGTTGAAAAGGGGTGAGCATCAATCCAGCACACTGAGAACATCGTGTGGCAGAGAAGAGGTACCAAAGGCTACAACACAGGAGAGGAGGAATGTTTTTTGTGTTTTTTTTAAACATTGGCTGGGGTTCCTTTAAAAAACTCTTAGGGGTAAGGGTAGAGGTGGCCCTCAAAACCTGCTCCCTTCGGTGCCAATTCCTCAACAGACCATTGAGATCCTGCCATTCATTGGATGAGAGGGAGACTAGGTCTTGGATACCAATATCTCAATGGCCAATTTAGGTTTTGGCACTGAAGGTTTTGGCACTTGAAACTCAACCCTTGCTCTCTTTTATGCCAAAGCCTCAATTAGCCATTGAGATTTTGCCATTCAGTGGACAAGGGTTGGGAATAAATCTTGAATGGCACGATTTCAGCTACCAATGGAGGTTTTGACACTGAAGGGAGAAAGACTTGAAGCTCAACTCTACCCCTTACTCCCTTTGGTGCCAAAGCATCAATTGGTGATTGGGATCTTGCCACTTAATGGACAAGGGCTTGGATTAAATCTTGGAGGGCAAGATCTCAGCTACCATTTGAGGCTTTGATACTAAGAAAACAAGGCTTAAAGATTAAGCTGGTAGTAAAGTCACTTCTTTGATTTTTACCTATAGGTAAACCTAGAACAAGGCTTACTTACAGGTACAATAAATATCTCCTAAACGTGTGATGTATATTAGTACATTCTGACTTAAACTTCCCAGAGCCATTTGTTTACTACCACTTTAACTATAACCCTAAATTACGGAGAGCAAGATCTCAGTGGCCAGTTGAGACTTTGGCACTGAAGGGAGCAATGCTTAAAGCTCATCTCTAACCCTTGATCCCTTCAATGCCACAGCCTCAATTCACCACTGAGATCTTGCCATTAAATGGATGAGGGTTGGGAATACATTTCAGAGGACAAGATCTCAGCAGCCAATGGTGGCTTTGACACTGAAGGAAGCTCAACTCTAACCTTTACTCCATTCAGTGCCAATTCCTTAATTGGCCACTGAGATCTTGCCCTTCAATAAATGAGGACTGAGATGAAAAAGGGGCTCTCAAAGGGGCAACACCCTGACCCAGAGACTCTCTGAGTGCAGAGAATTTTATCTGAAGATGGTAATAAGTACTGCCAAGCATTTTATAGGACCTGATAGATTCTCATTAAACAATGAAAAGTATAGTCTTCCTTTAACCCTGCTAAACATGTAAACGGGGGCAGAAATAAATGCTCATACCATATCGTTATGATGCATAGTAATTTGTCTTGCTGCTCCTTTACTTCTTAAAAAAAAGTTTGATTAGTTAAGTTCAGCCAAACTTTTGAAATGTGTGAACCTCTAAAATTCCGAATTTCAAAACCTGGAGTCCTGTCAAAGTCAATGGAAACCCACAGCAGGCTCCAAACAATTGTGTATTACAGTGTAGTAAATAAAGCAAAATTGTTTGAGACACTTCTGGCATCTGATGAGATGATGGCAAGAAAAACAAATTCTGCCATGGACACTAAAATAGAAGGGTGGGACCTGGTGGAATTGATGGTCAAGCTAAGGATTTTCAGGGAACAGCAGAAACATATATAAGGAACATTTATAAGGAAGAGACCTCTGGAGCGGTCTCATTCTTGGGAATCCAAATTGCTGGGAAAAAAAAACCCTCACATTTGGATATGGCCATTTGAAACCATGAAATTCAATGTCATCTAACATCATTCAACATCCAAATTTAATGTCATCTGAAATTAGGGATCAACTCTTGCCCTCATTGCTAGTCCAGTAGAAGTATTGTAGATATAAAGCGGACACAACCTTTGGAGCAGACTTTGGTTCAATTTTAGGGAATCCAAAAAAAAAGCACTCAAATCTGGATTTAGCCTTCTGAATCCTTAAAATTCAATGTCATCACCTAACATCCAAATTTATTGTCATCTGAAATTAGGGATCAGCTGTAGTCCTCATTATTAGTGCAGGTTTGTGGATCGGAGACCATTGTGTGTTGTAGTGTTGAGCTGATCATTGATGTACAAAGGTGTCTTAGGTATAGTGGAGAGTAATTGATACTTCATAAGCAGAAAATAGTTCCTTTTTTGGGGGGTAATCACATATTGCCTTGTGTGAGTCATATTGCTCTTTATTTTTTGGCAGTATTGGCAAAATATTTCAATGTATTTCTGTTAATCTTGTTTGAAAAATAGAGCTGTTTTTTGGCAGAAGAGACATGAAATATTGGCGGAGAGATAAAATCCATCCAAGAAATTTGTAAAATTTTCATAATTGTTGAAGAAATCCTTTTGTGTATTGCTTTTGTGCCTAGTACAGTGATGTAGGCTAGATCTGGATGATTCCTTTCCTTTCCTCTCCATTCTTCCTCTCTTCCTCTCCTCTCTTCCTCTGCTCATTTCCTCTCCTCTCTTCCTCTCCTCTCTTCCTCTCCTCTCTTCCTCTCATTTCTTCCTCTCCTCTCTTCCTCTCCATTCTTCCTCTTCTCTCTTCCTCTCCATTCCTCCTCTTCTCTCTTCCTCTCCGTTCTTCCTCTTCTCTCTTCCCCTCCATTCCTCCTCTTCTCTCTTCCTTTCCGTTCTTCCTCTTCTCTCTTCCTCTCCATTCTTCCTCTCTTCCCCTCCATTCTTCTTCTCTTCCTCTCCTCTCTTTCTCTCCATTCTTCCTCTCCTCTCTTCCTCTCATTTCTTCCTCTCCTCTCTTCCTCTCATTTCTTCCTCTCCTCTCTTCCTCTCATTTCTTCCTCTCCTCTCTTCCTCTCCGTTCTTCCTCTCCTCTCTTCTTCTCCATTCCTCCTCTTCTCTCTTCCTCTCCTCTCTTCCGCTCCATACTTCCTCTCCTCTCTTCCTCTCATTTCTTCCTCTCTTCCTCTCATTTCTTCCTCTCCTCTCTTCCTCTCATTTCTTCCTCTCTTGCTCTCATTTCTTCCTCTTTTCTCTTCCTCTCCGTTCTTCCTCTTATCTCTTCCTCTCCATTCTTCCTCTTCTCTCTTCCTCTCCATTCTTCCTCTCTTCCCCTCCATTCCTCTTCTCTTCCTCTCCTCTCTTTCTCTTCATTCTTCCTCTCCTCTCTTCCTCTCATTTCTTCCTCTCCTCTCTTCCTCTCATTTCTTCCTCTCCTCTCTTCCTCTCTGTTCTTCCTCTCCTCTCTTCTTCTCCATTCCTCCTCTTCTCTCTTCCTTTACTCTCTTCCGCTCCGTTCTTCCTCTCCTCTCTTCCTCTCATTTCTTCCTCTCTTTCTCTCATTTCTTCCTCTCTTTCTCTCATTTCTTCCTCTCCTCTCTTCCTCTCCGTTCTTCCTCTTCTCTCTTCCTCTCCGTTCTTCCTCTTCTCTCTTCCTCACCATTCTTCCTCTCTTCCCCCCCGTTCTTCTTCTTTTCCTCTCCTCTCTTCCTCTCCGTTCATCTTCTCTTCTCCTCTCTTCTCCTCTTCTCCTCTCTTCTCTTCCTCTTTTCCTCCTTTTCTCTTCTCCTCTCTTCTCCTTCTCTTCTCGCCTTTCTTTCTCTCCGTTTCTTCCCTCTTCTCTCTTCTCCTCCTCTTATCGCCTTTCTTCCTCTCCGTTTCTTCCCTCTTCTCTCTTCTCCTCCTCTTATCGCCTTTCTTCCTCTCCTTTCCTCTTCTCTCATCTCTCATACTGCAAATCATTCCTAGTATGGACATTCTGCCAGAGATAAAAAAAAAGACACGCAGTTAAATTATGTTATAATTAGTTAACAAATAAACAATACAAAAAATGAATGCAATCAACCCAAAAGTCTTCTTAGTTTACTTTTACCGCCGTCAGTTAGCATTTTTATGTTGATGCGGCTGAACCTCAAGTCTTTGTGATCTCGGGTCTTTTGTGCGACTGCTTTTTATTTATTTTAATTTTTTTTATTCCTTTACACTTGGAGGTTTTTTTTTTTTTAAATTTGTTGAATGGATCAGTATATTTACTTTCATTTCAATATCTGTGGCTCGTGCTTCTAGTAAAACATTCCTCGCGTTCTTTACTTTCTTATTTGTAGCAATCAAATGAAATTATTTCTGAGTAAATCATCTTATCTGTGCGCCTTTAACTTTTTTTTTTTCTTTCATTCATACATAGAGTTTTTATTCTAACATTTGTTGAATGGATCAATATATATTCTTTCCTTTCAATAACTGTGGCTGGCGACATGCTGAAGCAATTTTTTTTCACCCTGGTATATTAAATATGTATGTTCACTTTTATTTTGTTATCACTCAGTACGCTTTGCAGAAATGCCTCTTATTGACCTATAAAGTGTGTCTGTGCCGAGGCAAAATTGTTGGCTCTTCTTTAGGAGATACTAGTTGCCTGGCTCTCCTGTAAAAAAAAAAAAAAGCAGAGACAGATGTAAAGTCTTGATATTCTTTCTAAAATAACAAACATCTTATACTGACCTGCTCTGTGCAATGGTATTACACAGGGTGGCAGGGATGCTGTTAAAAACCATGGGGCCCCATACAGCCAACCTGACAGCCCCCCCCCCCAAAAAAAAAACCCCAAAACACAGTCTACCAAGCTTCGGTTATGAATGAACACAGGGATTGATCAGTACCGATCACTCATTGTGTTTAATGTTGGGCGAGATTCGACTTCAAGGCCTTGAGTTTGAACCGTGTGCCCTAGAAGCTGGAAGTCACTGTAGTAAGCACTTCCACTACACCACTACTACAGTGATTTCCACTTGCTTCCAGATCCCATGCCAATTGGCTGCCCTGCTGCATTGTGAACACGGGATGTTGCCTGCCTGGCACAGGCACCATTGAATTTTCGCAATGGATGCAAAGCATGCTCTGATTGAATGAGGTGGAGAGCATGATGTCACCACCCCACCTCTCCACCTCATCCAATCAAAGAATGTTTCGCTTTTATTGAGAAAATACAAAGCGGTCTCTGAATGGTGCCCATGCCTAGTGGGCAACTTCCTATGTTTAAAATGCATCAGGGCAGCCACTCAACACAGAACCCAAAAGCTAGTGGAGATCACTGGAGTAGTGGCACCTAATTTCCAGCTTCCATGGGTTTGCAGAGGTATGGTATATGTATAGTTACATTGGTTCAAGCTGGACCAGTGCAACAAAGTAAAAATACCCATACCTGGGATTCTCGGGGAAAAAAATGAAAATCAGGTTGCATTTCAAGTCCTGTAATGTTTTCCCAAGCCACCAATAGAAATCATTTAGTTAATGGCATGTTATGGTGAACAAAATGGTTTATTACTGGCGCAGATAGCGTTCCAAGGTAAAACCTGGAGATAGGAGCACCATGGTCCATGAATGGATGTCATACAAGGATCAGTGCAAACCATAGACTGAAGGAATGATGGGAGCGGCTTACTGTGTTGTGGGCATGGCAATGGAGAGCCTGGATGGTGAGCTCAATAGATGGAAGATGTAAGAGCCACAAATGATGGTATACAGGTAACAAAGGCCAGCGCTCTGAGATAAACCCCACGGGAGGGATGAGAGGAGCAGGATGGACCTCCTCGGTTGCTGGAGATCGCGCACTGGAAGTGACATCACGCACCAGAAATGACCTCAGTGGAACTGAGCTGATGGTTCTTCCTGGCTTCCTTGTGTTCCACTGAGGCCACTTCCAGTGCGCCGTGACACCAATTCCGGTGCACAATCTCTGGCAACAGAGGAGGATGCCATTTGCAGGGTGGGCTGATATTCACTATATTGCGTCACCTAATGGTTGCTCAAGGATATTCAAAATGTAGGGTGTCTTCTCCCGGCTCCAGCTAAGCTTAGTAGTTGCTGCTCGGGGGCCATTCAACAGATCCTGCCATTTGAAGGATGGGCTGATATTCACTATATTGTGTCACCTAATGGTTGCTCAAGGACATTCAAAATGTAGGGTGTCTTCTCCCGGCTCCAGCTAAGCTTAGTAGTTGCTGCTCATGACCATTCAACGGATCCTGCCATTTGAAGGATGGGCTGATATTCACTATATTGTGTCACCTAATGGTTGCTCAAGGATATTCAAAATGTAGGGTGTCTTCTCCTGGCTCCAGCTAAGCTTAGTAGTTGCTGCTCGGGGGCCATTCAACAGATCCTGCCATTTGAAGGATGGGCTGATATTCACTATATTGTGTCACCTAATGGTTGCTCAAGGACATTCAAAATGTAGGGTGTCTTCTCCCGGCTCCAGCTAAGCTTAGTAGTTGCTGCTCATGACCATTCAACGGATCCTGCCATTTGAAGGATGGGCTGATATTCACTATATTGCGTCACCTGCTCAAGGACATTCAAAATGTATGGTGTCTTCTCCCGGGTCCAGCTAAGCTTAGTAGTTGCTGCTCGGGGGCCATTCAGTGGATCCTGCCATTTGCACAATGGGCTGAGATTCACTATATTGGGTCACCTAATGGTTGCTCAAGGACATTCAAAATGTAAGGTGTCCTCTCCCGGCTCCAGCTAAGCTTAGTAGTTGCTGCTCAGGACCATTCAACAGATCCTGTCATTTGAAGGATGGGCTGATATTCACTATATCGCATCACCTAATGGTTGCTCAAGAATGTTTAAAGTGTATGGGCGTCCTCTCCAGGCTCCGGCTAACCTTAGTAATGGCTGTTCAGGACCATTTAACTCCAAGCTCAACCCCGTGCAGCTAGAGAAGGAGACTGTACACTCCACATGCAGAGAGTTTGAACAACCCAGAGCAGCCACTACTGAGGTTACCTGGAGACAGGAGAGGACGCCATGCACATGTGCGCAGTTGGCCTGCAGGTTACACAATTATAGTAATATGGTAAAACGTGGCTGACTTGACAATAAGTATGCAAATAATGGACAATGAGTAGGCAACACATGGACTATCAGGATAAAACACCATGCTCACCACTACGCTCATATAGACAGGACTTTTGTTTTTTGGGCACAAGTCCAAGATCGTTGAGATGAGCTTTTCAAACTCTCCATTGACTGAATTGCATTTTTCAAAATTGCTATATTTTTCGGTGAAATTGTAGCAAAAAGAGACTTCTAAATTTTTGGCATCCCCACTTCCATGTTAGTTCTTGGCTTCAAATGGGAAATAAACAAAGAGTCAGAGAAGGACAGAAAGAGAGAGAAGCCTGATCGGAATTACCCATTATATTAGATCTCATTTTTTATTTTCCCCACAGTTTCCATTTACAATCTAAATAATTATCATCGCTCTTATCGTCTACACTCATGGCCATAACTCTTGGCATTTATTAACATAAACAGCCATAATGTGAACTTTCTGCCGTTGGAAATACAATGTATGCTTTCCCCGTAAAGGGGAAAATAACACTTTTTAATGTTAAGAGGTGAAGAGGACCCTATTATCATATCAGCAAATGGAAGTAAAGAGCTCACTAACAAGGACGAAGATAATAAAATCACTCAACTGCTTACTTCAATGAAAGGAGATTTACAAGTCGAGAAGCTTTCTTACACATTGCCTATTTAATGTAAAGAGGTGGTTCTCTTCCCTTGCTCTTGGCTGGACATACAGTTCAAGAAGGGAGCCAGATCAACTAGATAGTGCAAATGAGTTCAGCCATGGCCATCCAAGTGTACAGGGCAGCCAAGGACGTTTTGGCTAGACATACACTTTAAAGGGTCAGTTAAACTTTCAGAAAGATCTTCAGAAAATCCCTCTGCAATTCTAAAGAATAGTACATACCAGATGTCAGGAATGGACTTGCAAGTGGTGGTGGGACTCACCTGCCTTGTGGGCTGCAGTACCAGGGCTGGCCAGCGGGTGCTCTCAGCAACCAGAGGCTCACTCCTGCAATGAGCCATCACCCGAGGCTGATTACAGCAGGTGTATTTAAGGAATGGCCAGGCCTGTGATCAGGGCCTTGGTGTATGTTTCCCATGGGCCCCTGTACCTGCATCCTGTCTGCTTCCTGCCTGATCCAGATTCTGCTTCGATCCCTGACTCTGCATGAACTCCGCCTGTCCTGACCTCGGCTATTCCTGACTACTCTTCCGCCTGCTCCTTGTGCCCTGCCTGCCAGTTTGCTACCGTCCCGGCCTGCCCGACTACGCTTAGTATTGTTTCTATTGTTATCTGTTGGAGGTTTGGGTTGGTTTGTTTGCACTGTGTTGTTGTTTAGTCTTGCACTGCGTCTATGTTTTGTTTAGTCTTAATAAATTGTCTTATTCACACTATACCTGAAGTCTGCGTTTCCCTGTGTCAGTCCACACATTTCTGGTCATACCCGGATCCCTAACACCAGAGCTCCTCCTGCTTGAAATAGTGAAGGTCCTCCCATTCCAGATGCGGCTGTTTGGGGTCCTCTCCAGAAAACGAGCTGGCCACCCCATACCTCTCAGTCCTGCCATTTGCAGAATAGGCTGAATTTCACCTAATGACTGTTCCAGGTAATTTAGCTAAGCTTAGGCTCAGGGGCGGACTGACCATTCGAGCACTCGGGCACTTCCTGAGGGCCCAGGGTCAGTAGGGGGCCCCATGAGATGCTCCTGGTACCTTTCATTGGCTTTTTCATAGGCTTTTTTGGGTGTAGGCAAGGACACAGGGGCTCCATGATTCCCTATTGCCCGAGGGCCCCATGAGTTGTCAATCCGCCCCTGCTTAGGCTCCAGCTAAGCTTAGTAGTTGCTGCTCGGGGCCATTAAATGGATCCTGCCATTTGTAGGGTGGGCTGATATTCACTATATTGTGTCACCTAATGGTTGCCCAAGGACATTAAAAATGTAGAATGTCCTCTCCTGGGTCCAGCTAAGCTTAGTAGTTGCTGCTCGGGGGCCATTCAATGGATCCTGCCATTTGCACAATGGGCTGAGATTCACTATATTGTGTCACCTAATGGTTGCTCAAGGACATTCAAAATGTAGGGTGTCCTCTTCCAGTTCCAGCTAAGCTTAGTAGTTGCTCCTCAGGACCATTCAACAGATCCTGTCATTTGCAGGATGGGCTGATATTCACTATATCAGAGAGCTCGTGGCGAATGTCCAAAATAAAAAAATTGTAATGTTCAGAACCAGCAGACAATATAAAACAGTTTAATGGATCAATAAAAGCAAGAATCACCATCGGGATGTATCCATGAATGGATGTCATACAAGGATCAGGTGCAAACCATAGACTGAAGGAATGATGGGAACGGCTTACTGTGTTGTGGGCATGGCAATGGAGAGCCTGGATGGTGAGCTCAATAGATGGAAGGTGAAAGAGCCACAATTGATGGTATACAGGCAGGGGCGGACTGACCATTTGGAAACTCGGGCACTGCTCAAGGGCCCGGGGTCAGTAGGGGGCCCCATGAGATGCCCCTGGTACCTTTTTCATATGTATGTCACCATTTGGGGACTTCCTGTTGACACAGGAAGTTATTAGAAATCTCTCCATTGGGGCATTGGCTGCAACAGAACACTTTTTTTGTTCATTTTTCTTGCAAGGTTGCCATCAGTTACCCTGGTGTCCCACAGGCAGGAAGTGATGTGAAATCTCCCCAATGGTACCAAGAGGGGCAAAGAATACCTAACTCTTCCAACGTCTTTCCAAAATTCAAACAAAAAGCCTTTCATAAAAAAAAATAATCTGCTGTCTATGTTGTAAAAGGCGTACATGGGGGGCGCTATATTTGCTCATGACCTCACACAGGCTCCGCTTTCTGCCTAGTACTGCTACACAACGAGTTTGCTTTGCTAATTCTCTTTCTCAGTGAAGAAAAACGGAAGCAGCCGCCGTACAATTTGTTTGAAGAAACCGACTTTTTGTTCTCTTTACTGGCTACATGCTTTTTCTGAGTCAGAGAAACACTAGGAAGTAAATCCAAGATAGGACTGATGGACCTCACTTTGAAAGGGTAGCCATCTGTACCAATTGGTTATTTTTAATGCTGGCGGTATTTTTGTGACTTTTCACAAGTGTCTTGTAGCTCCAGCTGGTTATGCTAATGTCTGCTGTAAATAAGAATAACAAAAAAAAAAAAAAAACAGGTACAAATGAGAATGCCAACAAGTGAAAAAAAAAAAAAAAGACGACAGTCAGCCTGTAAGATGTGTTAAAAATACCTGCGCTCCTAACAAGTATTTGCAAAGCTAAGTATTGATGTGCAGAAGAGACGGATGCAACCCGCTGCTTTGTTTGAAGCATCTCTATCACTTTTGCTCATTTGCATGTGAGATAGTTTGAAATCCTGTTTATTTTGTTCCAACTTCTTTCTTTTTTTTTTCACTCGATATACTTGTGCGGGCAGCCAACAATTCCCATTGCTGCAGATGTGCAAAGATGACAGCTGTTGTGGACGTCCTGCTGTTTTTTGAGACTAGTGTGTGTTTATTATATACTGTACATGAAAAACAAAATTCATACATACACTCAACGGCCCCTTTGTTGGGTCCACCTTGCTGTTATCAGGTTGGACCCCCTTTTGCCTTCAGAACTGCCTTCATTCTTCATGGCCTAGAGCAGGGGTGGGCAAACTTTTTGACTTGAGGGCCGCAATGGGTTCATATTTTGGACCCGGGGGCCGGACCAAGAGTAGATGAATGATGTGTATGTGTCATCCATAGTAAGTATAGTAATATTCCCCCATAGTAAGCATAGTAATTAATCCCCCATATAGTAATTCATCCCCCATAGTAATTCATCCCCCATAGTAATTCATCCCCCATATAGTAATTCATCCCCCATATAGTAATTCATCCCCCATAGTAATTCATCCCCCATATAGTAATTCATCCCCCATATAGTAATTCATCCCCCATAGTAATTCATCCCCCATATAGTAATTCATCCCCCATAGTAATTCATCCCCCATATAGTAATTCATCCCCCATAGTAATTCATCCCCCATAGTAATTCATCCCCCATATAGTAATTCATCCTCACTATAGTAATTCATCCCCCATATAGTAATTCATCCCCCATATAGTAATTCATCCCCCATATAGTAATTCATCCTCACTATAGTAATTCATCCCCCATAGTAATTCATCCCCCATAGTAATTCATCCCCCATATAGTAATTCATCCCCCATATAGTAATTCATCCCCCATAGTAATTCATCCCCCATAGTAATTCATCCCCCATATAGTAATTAATCCCCCATAGTAATTCATCCCCCATAGTAATTCATCCCCCATATAGTAATTCATCCCCCATATAGTAATTCATCCCCCATAGTAATTCATCCCCCATATAGTAATTAATCCCCCATAGTAATTCATCCCCCATAGTAATTCATCCCCCATATAGTAATTCATCCCCCATAGTAATTCATCCCCCATATAGTAATTCATCCCCCATATAGTAATTCATCCCCCATAGTAATTCATCCCCCATAGTAATTCATCCCCCATATAGTAATTCATCCCCCATAGTAATTCATCCCCCATAGTAATTCATCCCCCATAGTAATTCATCCCCCATATAGTAATTCATCCCCCATATAGTAATTCATCCCCCATAGTAATTCATCCCCCATATAGTAATTCATCCCCCATATAGTAATTCATCCCCCATAGTAATTCATCCCCCATAGTAAGTCATCCCCCATAGTAATTAATCCCCCATATAGTAATTCATCCCCCATAGTAATTCATCTCCCATAGTAATTCATCCCCCATATAGTAATTCATCCCCCCATATTAACTCATCCCCCATATTAAGTCCCCAAGTCCTCCCTGTGTTAATTTACTTACCTTTGCTCCGCGCGTTCCTCTCGCCGTGTTCCTGCGCCGTTCCGGTCTTCAGGGCGGACTGTGAGAGGAGCCTAGCTCCCCTCACGTTCGTCACGCTGCCCCGCCTACACACATCCTGACAGCCATCCTGACAGTATCACGCTCCGCGGGCCGGATTAAAAGGTCCGCCGGGCCATATACGGCCCGCGGGCCATATACGGCCCGCGGGCCGTAGTTTGCCCATTGCTGGCCTAGAGTCAACGAGGTGTTAGAAATATTCCTCAGAGTTTTGGTCCATATGGATGAGTTACTGTTGCCTTTCTGTTATCTGGAACCAGACTGCCCATTCTCTGACATCAACCAGGGGCGTATTTAGCACAAGGCAAACTAGGCACTAGCCTAGGGCGGCATGTATCAGGTAGGGCAGCAGCCAGGGGTGGACTGACAACTCATGGGGCCCCCGGGCAATAGGGGATCACGGGGCCCCTGTGTCCTTGCCCAAACTCCCAGCACCCGGATTTAAGGTGGCAATGAGGAGTTGTGGTTTGGAGTGGAGAATTTTTGTATCCAAGCAGTACTTGAGGGCTTTAATGTTCTCTAACAATTGGAGAATTCTGCATTTCTATGAAAGTGACAAGATTTGCTCATCACACCAGGGGTGGACTGACAACTCATGGGGCCCCCGGGCAATAGGGGATCATGGGGCCCCTGTGTCCTTGCCCAAACTCAAAAAAGCCTATGAAAAAGGTACCAGGGGCATCTCATGGGGCCCCCTACTGACCCCGGGCCCTCGGGCAGTGCCCGAGTTTCCAAATGGTCAGTCCGCCCCTGGCAGCAGCTCCCACCAGAAGAAGGGATGGAAGAAGGGACACGTGTGCCATGGGAACCAGGTGGGATCCGAGAGAGGCTATGGGCTGCTTGATGGTGTATGCATAGCCTGACTCTCGGGGATGTCCGGAGCTGTGAAGATGGGTGTTTCTCTATCGCCGGGGGGGGGCAGTGGAAGGCTCTCCCAGATGGGGGGCAGGGGTGTTATTGGTCAATAGCAGGCTCTCTCTGTGGGAGGGGGAAGGGGATGGGGTGTTGATCAGTGTCGGTGGGGCAGTCGATTTTTGTGTTGCCTAGGGCAGCACAAAACCTAAATACACCACTGACATCAACGAGGCATTTTCCTCCATACAACTGCCACTCACTGGATATTTTCTCTTTTTCGGACCATTCTATGTAAACCCTAGAGATGGTTTTGAGTGAAAATCCCAGTAGATCAGCAATTTTTCAAATACTTAGACCAGCCCATCTGGCACTAGCAGAAAAGAGAAGAAGCGCCTTTAAGTGCAGTATAAACAAATGGACAAGAAACTCAATTAGAGAACAATCAGCGCAAAGTGC
Organism: Staurois parvus; assembly: GCF_062004578.1. Lineage (NCBI taxonomy): Eukaryota > Metazoa > Chordata > Amphibia > Anura > Ranidae > Staurois > Staurois parvus. Next base: position 1,156,351 of record NW_028318174.1, read on the forward strand.
TGACACCCAGCTCCTATGAATTGTAAAAAAGTCTGAAAGTCCAATGTAGGGCCATATAGCACTAGGGCAAGCCTCATGTAGTAGTAGCAAAACTCTGTGTAGAATAGAGAAGAGAAGAAGCGCCTCTAAGTGCAGTATAATTATTATTATTATTATACAGTATTTATAAAGTGCCAATAGTTCGCTCAGCACTGTACATTACAAAGGGGGACAGAACATGTGACAGAACAATACCAATACAATGCGATACATGAGGGGATCGAGGGCCCTGCTCCTTGGAGCTTACAATCTAGTATAATCAACTTTAATCCCCCAGGCGGTATTCCCGAGTGTAGCTCGGGGTAAAGTTTCAGCACCACAAGCGGTAACCCCGAGCTACACTTGGGCTTACCATGCAGCGTTGCTCTGGGATCCCTCGATCACTTACCTTGTCCTGCGCTCCCGCGATGTCCCCCCTGCAGTGTCCCCGGCCATCTCCTCCAGCCGATGCCGGCATCTGTCTTCTGGGTTCCTTTTCCTGCGACGTCGGGACGTACGGGGGACGGAATGGCGGGAAATTTGAAAGTGACAAAAAGTGACTTTCACTCAATACACTAAAATCACATAGTATAACATTCCTGTATCAAACCATTTCACATACATTTTGTCCCGAGTGCTTTGTCCGGCGCCCTGCCTGCATTTTTACTGTTCTTTCTGCCTGGAAACTGAGAAACGTCCATGGCGTCCAAAAAGCGTCCCTTTAGGTCAGACGCGGTTTTAGACCGGCTAGAGAACAGCGATAGTAAATCAGAACCACTTGCAGAATTGAGTGATAATGATTCGTGGGGGAAATTCCTCATCAGACACTGAAAACGATTCTGCGACTTTGCTCAGCGATGTGAGAACTTGGCGCTATATTTCACATTTCAGTGTTTTTGGTTTGATTACATTATTGAATTAAATGTATTATTATTATATTATTATTTTTTATGATTATTTATTATATTATTTATGATTTCATGTTTCAAATTTTATCCTCCCCGGGATGTTTACTAGACTCTTGTTTGGACAGATTTCACTGAGTTATTCCTAAGAATTACAGGCCTACAATAAAAAAAAACGGCATATTTCCATGCAAAAAAATGTACCGCTTTGAGCACAGAAATACTGACATAATCAGACCGCTAGGGAGGTTAATAAGTAACAAATGTAGAACAACTCACATATTGTATAATGGAAGCAAGCTCAAAAGGATGGGAGGACAGCTGTGTCCATGCTGTGTCAGCCGCGTCCGCATTCTGAAGACCTTGGATGATGACGTGTGGGAACCAGCATGCATAGCTGGTCATCACGCTGACGCCAACGTTGCACCTCAAGGTGCGATCTTTAGAAGACTACACATGCCACCCGGCTCTTTCTTACATCCACGGTCTTCAGAGTGCGGACGCAGCTAACGCAGCATGGACACAGCCGTCCTCCCATCCTTTTGAGCTTGCTTTCATTATACAATATGTAAGTTGTTCTACATTTGTTACTTATTGAAATAAATAATTGGGGTATTGTTTCTAGAATCCCCTAGTTATTTTATAATTTATATACTATTTGTCTGTTCCTATAATTAATTAATAGCTATATAATTTTTGACTATATTGAAGGACGTAATGCAATGCAATATTAGTGATAATAATAGACACAATGTTCAAAGAAGCAAAGTATTATTTATTTACAAAGTAAGTAAAACTAACATAGAAATCTAAGCCAATATTACAGAGTATATAGGAATAATAGTAAAGATGATACATTATATACGATATTTTTCGCTCCATAAGACGAACCTGACCATAAGACGCACCTAGGTTTTAGAGACAGAAAACAGGAAAAAAAATTCTGAACTAATGGACTGCAGACATAGTACAGGAGATGACCAGAGACTGCGGACACAGTACAGGAGATGACCAGAGACTGCGGACACAGTACAGGAGATGACCAGAGACTGTGGACACAGTACAGGAGATGATCAGAGACTGCAGACACAGTACAGGGGATGACCAGAGACTGCGGACACAGTACAGGAGATGACCAGAGACTGCGGACACAGTACAGGAGATGACCAGAGACTGCAGACATAGTACAGGAGATGACCAGAGACTGCGGACAAAGTACAGGAGATGACCAAAGACTGCGGACACAGTACAGGAGATGACCAGAGACTGCGGACACAGTACAGGAGATGACCAGAGACTGCAGACATAGTACAGGAGATGACCAGAGACTGCGGACACAGTACAGGAGATGACCAGAGACTGCGGACACAGTACAGGAGATGACCAGAGACTGCGGACATAGTACAGGAGATGATCAGAGACTGCGGACACAGTACAGGAGATGACCAGAGACTGCGGACACAGTACAGGAGATGACCAGAGACTGCGGACATAGTACAGGAGATGACCAGAGACTGCGGACACAGTATAGGAGATGACCAGAGACTGCGGACACAGTATAGGAGATGACCAGAGACTGCGGACACAGTACAGGAGATGACCAGAGACTGCGGACACAGTACAGGAGATGACCAGAGACTGCGGACATAGTACAGGAGATGACCAGACTGCGGACACAGTCCACACAGTCCATAAGACGCACTGACATTTTCCCCCCTTTTTTGGGGGGAAAAAAGTGCGTCTTATGGAGCGGAAAATACGGTAAGTTTGTCCTCAAAGCTGAGTATCTTTAGCTGGTCCAGAGCAAAAAAGAGAGCAAACACATGGCCCACACTATATTTAAAGGCCCTCTCAAGCACTTCCACACACACCCTTGACCCACCCGGTGTAGTTCTCCATCCAATGAGCAAGCATCCATTATTAAAAGGGGCTGTCTTCCTTATTCCTTAGGAATTGTAGGATTACTTCCGTAATTAGATTTTCTCCACCAGGGGGCACTACTATATTGCCACCAATGCTCCACCAGGGGGCACTGTTATTTTGCCAACCATGTTCGGACCCTGGTCAATCACTTCTGGCTAGAAGCCATATAATCTGTCCTTTCATTGTGCATGGCACCGGGTGTCTGGGTTGAGGCTCTCTTATCTCTGCCCCACAGCTAGGGGGTATGTGTGAACTCCCAAAAGGAGGAATGGTATGCAGCCTTTTGTTACACATCCTGTCATAAACATTTGTTTTTCTTGACCCTCCAAGATAACATTCAATAGTTCTTTGACAACCATACAATAAGACTCCATAAATGTCTGATACAGAAACATGTTGTCCTTCAACATTTATTAAAGTTGATTATACTGCACTTAGAGGCGCTTCTTCTCTTCTCTATTCTACACAGAGTTTTGCTACTACGACATGAGGCTTGCCCTAGTGCATTATGGACTTTTGTAGCCCTACATTGGACTTTTGGACTTTTTTACAATTCATAAGAGCTGGGTGTTAACACTTTGCGCTGATTGTTCTCTAATTGAGTTTCTTGACCATTTGGCACTAACAACCATGCCATATTCAAAGTCATTTAAATCCTCATTCTGATACTTGGTTTGAACTTAAAGTTGTCTTCACCACGTCTACATGACTAAATGCATTGAGTTTCTGTCATGTGATTGGTTGAGTAGCAAATTGTGTTACCAAGCAATTGAACAGGTGTACCTAATAAAGAGGCCGGTGAGTGTATGTGTGTTATATATATTGCATCCATAGAGATCCCAGACTGTCTGGAAGGAAGCCTAAACATGAAAAAGGGATGGAGTCCAACTAAGGATGGTATGGAGCTCAACCAGAGTAGGGAATAGGGCCCAACCTGGGTAGAGAAGGTAGCCCAAACAGGGAAGGGAAGGGCTCTGTGAACATCTCAACCAGATAAGGGAGCACAATCAGGGAAGAGTAAGTAGCCCAGGAACCAGGAAAAGAAAGGGAGTCCAATCTGGGACGTTAGTACAATCAGGGATGGGGAGAAAGACCATTAAGCGAAGAAGAGGCAACTGAAAAAGAAAAAAAAGGCCTACATAAAGGTGCAGGATTGAGCTTAATCAGCAAATAGGAGAGAACTGAACCAGGGAATGGAAGGAAGCCCAACCAGACATGGAAGGTAAGATAACCAAGGAAGGTAAGGAAGCACAACCAGGCAAGGAGAGGAAGCCCGACATAGGAAGGAAAGGAAGAACAACCAGGGAAGGGAAGGAAGCCAACCAAGGGAAAGGAAAGGAGCACAAACAGAGAAAGGAGACCAACTAGGAAAGTAATGGGAGCCCAGCCAGGGAACGTAAGGGGTCCTAACCAGGAAAAAGAAGGAAGCCCAACCAGGAAAACATTTTGAGGAATGTCCTTTTTGGTTCCACCATGACTATGCTCCTGTGTACAAAGCCAGCTCCATAAAGACATGGTTTGACTGGTTTGGTGTGAAGGAATTGGAGTGTCCTGAACAGAGCCCTGACCTCAATCAGGAAAACACAGTGGTGGCCCAATTCAGGGAAATTAAGGGAAGCAAAACAAGGAAAAGGAAGTGAGACCAACCAGGGAAAAGACAGGAGCCAAAACAGGGAAGTAGAAAGAGCCCATCAAGACTGTGGAATCCAAATGGACACTTGTAGATAATGGAACCTAAGTAGCGGGTCTATAAAAAATGTTAATGTCCTAGCTACATGGAATCTGGGAAGTTAATAGGACCTTGTTTTTTATCCAGGTGTTCTAGTGAATGGCACTGTTAATTCTACAGCATACCAGGGAAAGGACCAACCAAGAAAATTATGAGAGCCCAATCCAGGGGAAAGTAAAGGATCCTAACCAAGGAACAATTGGCCACTTCCAACCTTGTAGTAACAGTTTGAGGAAGGCCCTTTTCTGTTCCAGCATGGCTCTGCTCCTTTGTACAAAGCCAGCTTCATAAAAATATGGTTTGACCAGTTTTGGTGTGAAGGAACTAGAGAGTCCTGACCTCAACCCTAATGAATACTCCTGGGAAGAATTGTAAACCCAATTTTGAGCCAGGCCTTTCTCACCAAGCATCCAGAAAGCCTTCCTAGAAGAATGGAGGATGTTATAGACACAAAGGCCGCAACTCCATATTAATGGCCATGGGTTTTGGGATGGAGTGTTCAACAAACTCATAACAGATGTGATGTTCAGGTGTTCACAAACTATTGACTATAAAGTATTTAGTTCCACTCTTTTGTTTGGTGCGAAGGAACTTCAGTGGCCAGCATAGAGCCCTGACCTCAGCCCTACTGAAGAACTTGGGAATGCTTTGGAATGCAAAATGTAAGCCAGGCATCTCTATCTATATATCTTTTGGTCTATTCATCTATTTCTCTCTTTACATTTCAGCATAATAATGTTCCCTATTCTGAGCTTTGACAGGGAATCTCTAAGGCAGTGTTGGGTAAGGCCAGTGGGTGACTCAGGCAGTGCCGTTATCGGAAGTGCCCATTTTTCCAACAAGAGATTCTCCTATTTTTTTCAGACAATTCCTAACCCTTATTTTACTGTGAAGAAGAATAATCTGATTTATTGCACGTGCTATTTGGTCAGCGGAGAGCACAGTTACAGCCGGTCTCAGCTGTTGAAGAACTATACCTTTCTGGCAGGGAGAACTGCGCCAAAGAATTTGGGAGGAGTTGAGAGATTTGCTGATTCAGCACCTTTTTGTTTTATTCCACTGACTGTTTTCAGGTGGATCTGTTCAATCTGCTGAGATTACATCATTTATCATGCAAGTGTACAATCCAAACATTCCTGCGTTAAAAATGGATGTGTGTATAAGTGGGTGCTGGAGCGACCATCGGCTGGAACCGAACAAAATCAGCAAGGAAAAATGTCACCAGCACACCGAGGATCACCAATATGGGTTCAAAGGTTTTAATGAACTATCACATAGTTACAACAAGGCAACGTTTCGGACTATCGCAGGAACCCTTCATCAGGCATGTCACATTTCTGATGTAGGGGTCCTGCTAGACTCCAAAACGTTGCCTTGCTGTAACTATGTGATCATTCATTAAAACCTTTGGACCCATATTGGTGATCCTCGGTGTGCTGGTGACATTTTTCCTTACATCATTTTTCAGTCAGGACTGCAGCATTTCATGGTGCTAAGAAGAAAGCCACTGAACACTGGAGGGACCATTGGTGTCCACATTTTTTTTAAGTCTATGCACAAGCTTGACATTGACAGCCCTTGTCTAGGACCCCCCCCTTTAACGTGTTTTACCCAAAGGGCTTAGTTGTAGAGATCTCTAGTACTAGAAGAGGGCTATCAATGTCCAGCTTGTCGATATCCTTCTTAATAAATGGGAATGCCAGTCCTTCAGTGTGCGATGACCAGTGGCGGACTGACAACTCATGGGGCCCCTGGGCAATAGGGGATCATGGGGCCCCTGTGTCCTTGCCCAAACTCAAAAAAGCCTATGAAAAAGGTACCAGGGGCATCTCATGGGGCCCCCTACTGACCCCGGGCCCTCGGGAAGTGCCCGAGTTTCCAAATGGTCAGTCCTCCCCTGGCGATGACTTTCTTCTTGGAATTTCATCAGTAAGGGGAGATGGTTTGTATAACCCCCAGCACCCGGATTTAAGGTTGCAGTGAGGAGTTGTGGTTTGGAGTGGAGAATTTTTGTATCCAAGCAGTACTTGAGGGCTTTAATGTTCTCTAACAATTGGAGAATTCTGCATTTCTATGAAAGTGACAAGATTTTCTCATCACACCAGGGGTGGACTGAAAACTCATGGGGCCCCCAGGCAATAGGGGATCATGGGGCCCCTGTGTCCTTGCCCAAACTCAAAAAAGCCTATGAAAAAGGTACCAGGGGCATCTCATGGGGCCCTCTACTGACCCCGGGCCCTTGGGCAGTGCCCGAGTTTCCAAATGGTCAGTCCGCCCCTGCATCACACCCATCTAGGGCTGAACGATCCATGTCTGTCTGTCTGATGTGCCCCCCAGTTAGATCTCCAGGAAATAAATCTGTATTTAGCCTCCAGCTGGTAGTTCGGTGTCCAGAATCTTCCCTCGCTCGCAGAATCTGCGTTTGGCTCCTTTATTTATGTTTATTGCTCTCCTTTCTGCCGGAGAACCATAGTCTATTTTGTGTACAAGCTGTTGGGTTTTCAGACAGGCGGGAAGATGAATGTGGCTTGCTGAGGCTCATACATTAACTGACCCAACTGTCTGATTGAGTGCTGTAATGCGGCCCCACTGCTCTCTCCCCCTTCCCTATCACACTCCATAGTCGTTTATTATTCCCGCCAACACAATACAGTCTCTGCCTCCAGCGCACACTCTCCCTGCACCGCTCAGATTAGGGACTGACGTCTGTTTCTTGTCTGCTCCGACACGGATCAGCGTCATGGAACCTCTTGATGAAGACGACTTGCAAAGTAAACCCAACTGAATACAAGGCCAAAATAAAAAAATGACGTACATGATGCAGTCTGCCACTAAAAACAACTCAGTCGTTTTTGTTCCTTGAGTCCCCCTCTAACATAGTTTAATTACCTGTTGATCCGCCCAGGAGATCTGTTATTTTTCTCCACTTCCTATAAGAGGGTGACAACGCTATTCTTTATGCAGTGAAATTGCACAGTAGCGTTCAGGGGCGGACTGACAACTCATGGGGCTCCCGGGCAATAGGGGATCATGGGGCCCCTGTGTCCTCGCCCACACTAAAACCACACCCAAAAAAGCGTATGAAAGGTACCAGGGGCATCTCATGGGGCCCCCTACTGGCCCCGGGGCCCTCGGGCAGTGCCTGAGTTCCCAAATGATCAGTCCGCCCCTGGTAGCGTTGTCACCTTGTAGACAGGAAGCCTCACATGATCATGTAGTTTAAAATGGAATTTGAGCAAATGGCAATCAAATTAAAGCTCATCTCCAGCTAATACTTTCAAAAAGTTACAGAACAGGTTTTTTTTTTATTGGAGGAAAGGTTTAATTTTAATTAATAATAGCTTAAAGGGTAGGTCCGAAAAACGAAACATCGGTAGTTCTGTTGCCACCAATGATTGCGAAAATCGGCCGTTTTTAAAAAAATTTCCAGCATGACCGATAAAAGAAATGAGGAGGAACCGCGAAAATCGGCCGATGACATTGCCCCACTAACGAAAATTGGCCGATTATTCTTTCGGACGAAAAATCGCCCGATAAATGAACCATCTATGGCCTGCATAACTCCAAATATCCCAGCCACCCCTCTGGACATTGCACATACAGTACTTTTAATTGCTAGGAGATTATAAGGAACCCTACTGGAAGAAGATGCCTCAGACGTACTTCCCATTGGTCAGCATTGTCACATGGTCATGTTGACCAATGAGCTTTCCATTGCTTGGTTTATGATGGATACATACTATGGAGCTGTGAATTATGGTGTACATACCACTACACCAGCAGCACAGGGTATCACAGCCCCTATGTACATAGAGGTCCAGATGGATATCTATCTATCTATCTATCTATCTATCTATCTATCTATCTATCTATTATCTATCTATCTATTATCTATCTATCTATTTATCTATTATCTATCTATCTATCTATCTATCTATCTATCTATTATCTATCTATCTATCTATCTATCTATCTATCTATCTATCTATCTATTATCTATCTATCTATTATCTATCTATCTACCTATCTATCTATCTATCGATCTATCTATTATCTATCTATCTATTATCTATCT